>NW_019104044.1:1037446-1292334 GCF_001856785.1 Myzus persicae
TTTCATACATATTACAGTGATTAGGTTTAGCTTATTTGTCTGAATTTTTATCCCGGAATTGAACTATGTATTTTTAAATCACATTAAATATTTATTTATTTACCTACTTGCAATGTTAAATAGTTATTCGTATTTACGAAATACTACATTTTCTCGAAATAAATAAATTTTCCTATACTTTGTGCACATATTTTATAAGACCAATACATTCGGCGAATACCGGTTGAACACCCCATCAATTGGGAGTTATATTTTAATATATTATTCATAATATTTAAGAATTTTAATGAAAAAAATATTGTTTTATTATTTTTTGTCACCTATATGGCTTTAATTGTGTTGTTCAATATTTTAATACAAAAACAATATTGTGATTTGTAAGCATTGCACGTAAACCAAGTTTTCTCGAATACATGTCGTATGATATTGTGAAATCGAATATTCAGAGAATATTTCTTATTTTCACGAGTTTACACACACATATATATATATAAAAAATAGGAAAAATTATTTTAATTCATTTTTTTTTACGTATTCAGTAAGAGATTAGCTGCTGGCAAACGCCTCGAGAATATTAATTTTGTATCACAATAGATTGTTTTGATTTGCATTTAAAATACCTAATTACTGGGAATCCATTCGATTAACAAATTAATTTTCAATAGTTTTGCGATCGAGTATTGGTTTGTATTATTTATTTCAATAATTGGTACGGTAAATTATAAATTACGTTATAGAATATAGATTATAATTTAGTTCAAAAATCATAATGAACTAACTTATCAGGTTAATTAACCACACTATTATAAATTATAGACTTATTTTTTGATATCAACATACTATTCATTTTAAATTTCTATCAAGACTTCGATGTAAGCAGGTAAAAACTAGAGGTATTTGTATTTTTACGAAATTGGGTATACCCTGTCAGATAATATTCAAAGACTTAAGTCTTATAGTATAATAGTCTTATTTGGGCTAATGTTTTGGACTTTGGGAAAAGTTTATTTTTAGGACTGAATTATAATTTTCAAAATTAAAGCTATCATAGATGTTATATTTTTATAGATGAAGCAACATTTGAAGTTTAGCTGTTATATACATTCGTTATACATTTTTTTATGTGTTGTCGTTTCATATAATATACATATTTGCGTACGTACAACAGAGTATTTTGTAAGTTTCGTTAACTAAATTAAAATTTACAAAATTTGAATGTTAATGTATACGTTTTTTTTTTACATTTTTCAATTACCATAATTTTATCGGCTAGTGTACATTGTATATTCTACGACAAAATAAAATGCTTATTATCATGACATAAACTAAAAGTCTTGCTCCTAGACTAAATTATAATAATTTACTTTTAAATGTGTTTAAATAGCTATTAAAATCTTCCGGTAAACGCGGTTTGAAAAATATGAATTGTAAATTCAACTGAGTGAAAAACATTTTTTAAACTAATTCTGGTAAAATGTGTGTGTGTCGAATAAGTATTGACTTGTTTTTTTTCTACATTTAAAGAAAAAACTTTTTTCGTACATAATTTAAAACTTTCATAACGGTCTTATTTTTATTTTTCCAATAACAGAGTGAGAAATTATTTACTATTCCAAAATACTTGGTTATACTTTCTGGCTCGCAAGTTTTTCCAAATCGAAGTATCTACATTTTACGCGTTAGACGTGCTACAGGCTATTTCTACATCGTAAACCACTAGGATGCGTTTTTCACCGAATGTTTTTAGTGTTTAGATTAGGTACGTGAAAATATTCTCACGTTTCCACGGTCGCGCACAGTAATCACCAGCACGTTGACACGAAGTCCGTCTCCCACCGAGTTCGGCGAACGGGACAAGGCGGGACTGGATGGTGCGTAAGCATATATAATATGTTACAAAATGCTGGTTTGAAGTGAAGAGTAAGTCACCGATATACGGTCGAAGTGATTGATTATTTCATTGTTCGTGGAATGGTTTGTCAATAACATGAGAGTGCTTGACAATGATACGGATTCTCGGTCCGTATAACGAGAGAGCATACGAATCAAGTGTATTACACAAAATATTAATTCCTCTTTTATTTCTTCTCAAAAACCAACGATAAATGAGAAAAAAAATTCTCAGCAATCCCTATTCAAAATAAACTGAAATCTAAATATGAATATTACAGTGAACTTCAAATTAAAACTGATGATGTCAATAGTCATGTTGCAGCAGCGTTTTTATTTGTACATAGTATAATATTAAGTAATATATTATAAAAACGGCAGTGTTGTTTCAGATTCTAAGTGGGACGATGAATGTGGTGGTCTTACAACGATTAGTGTTATTTTTTTGACATTTATCATGGTATGTTTTGAGGATTGTTTTTTGTACCAAATTAGAACTAGTTGTTACTTTTTAAAAATAAAAAAAAAATTCCTAGAAAATGTTTTTCTTGATTATCAGAAAAATTAATAAAAACTAATAAAAAAGAAAATGATAGAATTTTAAAAACATGTTTTTATTGAGTCAATTGTTTCTTGTTTTGATATTTTTGACATTTTTAGTTTTTTTCTATGAATGTTCATAAAATGTTCATACTCAGTCAGCAATCTAAAAACTTAAATATTTAATACAAGTTTCCTTATTAGCTGTTCTTACTGAAATTAAAAAACTAAGTTTAGAGTAAAGCACAGTTTTTATGAGTGTTTGAAGTTCAAATTATGACAGAACTAGACATTCACACTTAAAATAACAATTTTTAAACAATTTTTGTTATTTTGTTGTAATTAAAAACCTCTAACCTAGTTGAAACATTCCACTATATGACCTCAATTATTATTTTTCATACACAATAAAACTATGAAAAGATGAAGTTATTGGAGTTTGTATATTTTGGATTTGTGTTAATAGACATTTTTATTCTGTGCCAAAAATCTTGACAATTTAATAATAATAATAATAATAAGTTATTTTTTCAGCAATTCCGTAATATGTTTGCATAATTTTTTTTTATAAGACTTTGGAAGTCAAATGTTGGCAAAATGCATTAAAATTAAAAACTATTTTGTCACAATTCATATCATTTTAATATTATTTAAATATATAATATAAAGTTTCACATAAGTTTTTCTAAAAATATCATAAATAGTTACATAAACGGATTTATTTTATAGACATTTCAAGACAAAAATGTAAAGAACTAAATATTTACTGGAAAACAAAAAATAACGATCTACGTTAATCTGTTGTACTTAATCAAAAAAAATATTATTTTAATGATTTTAATGATTTCCTATATTAATTTTTGCTATACACTATGAAGTTTTCAAAAAAATTAGGTTGATTACAGGCCATTTATTCCTTGGACTTATTTACAATGTTGCCCCTTGATATTGACTTATAAGTTCATTAGCCAGTAATATTTTACTATTTAATGTGATGAAACTTATTAAATTATATAATAGATGCGATTAGTGTTTGACAACAATATTTTTAGTTCGACCTACTAATAGAAAAATGAACTGCCTTATAATACAGCAGCATAAACACTAAAATATTTCTTTAAATATAATATTATGTTGACAGACGTTCTCCGCTCAGAATCGTTCCTCGTATATACGATGATATATCATTGAGGTCTAATTTAACACATCTATATTACAGTCATTCAATGGACATAGGTGTATACTTACATCTACTGTAGGTACACCTTAATGTTTTTCTCGATTTTTGTATGAAATTCCAAATGAGCGATAAAGGTACTTGTATAGATATCCTGACAATACGATTTCTTTAATACATGTATCAAAGAATATTACTCAAAAATAAATAGGTAACATAAACTAAAATTAATGAAAAAAACTAATAATATTACAAGTGTAGTGAAAACTATATTAATTGTATTGTCAAGACTGTTTGTAATATACATACATTATATTAAATTACCCGATTTTGTTGTTACAGCGTGTAAAAAAGTCTATTATCTTTTTAATTTATTCAAAAAAAAATATCATTATATAATAGCTATTTTTACGGTAAATACTTCTAAAGTATATGTTAATAACTTTATGTGTATGGTATTTAATTGTTTGTAAAAGAAAGTAACGATTTACAGTTATTTTTGATAACAGCTTCAGAACTTAAGGTAAGACATCTAACCTTAAAATAATAAAGATCAAATTACTTATAATGTATAATTTTTTCAATGATATGTGCAAATTTATGCACTCGATTTTGAAACTTATAGGTACAATAATATTAATTCTTTTCCTGCATTCCTTGTTTTGGTTATAATTATATTATGTTATCAAATAATTAACTTCGCAATCTTCGGCTACAGTGATAATACATAATAAACAGTAAATGTTATAAAAAAAAACTGTTGCAGCTGATATGACTATTTTATTTGACTTGCGATTCAGAGATATTCCGAAAAGTGTCTATTCTTAAGTTTAGGTACATAAGCATCTATATCTATAAAAGTTCAAGGAACATAATATTCATGAATATGCGTTCGCATATGCATATCATATGTATATGTTTGATTTGAATTTTTGAGAGACGTCGAAACGAGTAATTGGATTCTGATGTACTTTTCATAGTTCATAGCATTCCGTATCAAGTAGGTTTGTATTTTTTTTTACATGTCTGACATTTACTATCTACGTTGTGCTTGAAACAAATGAAACTAAACTCTACGTGAGAATATTTCTTTTCTGGATTCATCGGGTAGGCACACGTTCAAAATGTCGGTAAACGCCATAAAATATAATGCTTATAGGAACATGAAAACAGTATATCAAAAATATTACGTACACTTTTTTTTTGGTATAGTAAAATAAAAGGTTTCACACATTTCTTTATTTTTCGAAAATCGTGTTTCAAATTCTTAAACGTCAAACACGTAGATACATTTTTAGCAATTAATACATCCATGTTTAAAAAAAAAAACGCGTAGGCATTTAAAAAACCTCGTTCTGAAAGATCAGTGCATATTATATATTTTGTATTCATATTAAATTTGTAATAATTTAAACACTTAAATGAAAATACCGTTATGATTAGAAAGTAGTTTATGAATTTTGGTATTGAAAGCTCCGAGTTACTGATTGAAGTACGTTTTATGTAAAATATTTATTTTAACAGTTAATTCCGAATTTGGAAATAACCTAATATTTACTCAAAAAAGAAAAACATTTTTACAATATTATTGAATTTTATTTTTTATTTTTAACTTTTTTGGGGTACTTCATTGCGTTCATACAACTTTGTTTAAACTAGAAGGCCTGTTTAAGTTCATTGATATAATATCATCGTATACTGAGAACAATTTTTAAGTTTTTTTGGTGGTCTGTCAGCTTCTACTCTGTAGATCTAAAGATATAATTAGATATTATATACCTAGTTAAATAATTATTTTATAGTGTGAATATTTTTTTATATTAATAATACAGTAGGTTGAACTAATTGTTGCCGAAAATTCACAAATATTTTATTGTGCATATTCCTATTGCCGTTAAATATTAATTTATAGGTCAATAGGTCAATGTTAAGTCGTTCATATTGTATAAGCTATAGATCAGACTCCTGGGCTCACACACGAGTATCTCAGTGAACCCGCGAAAACATTATTTTAAATGAAAAAACCAGTAGGTATATTCTATTGTGTTACAAAATTAAAAATTTCATTTGATGGTAATTATGATATTCGTTTTTAAAGAATTCCAAATTCTATAACAATCCTAATTTCGTATAAAATAATTTCAAACTAATTTGTGTTTGAACATAATGCTAGTTTTATCGAGTCAAAATGAATGTGAATATTCAAAAATTTGCAAAGATATAAATAAAAAAAAAAACTGTAATAAAATATTATGCACGATGAAACATTATAAATTTGATGTATTCCTGATAATTTTACTCCAATTTTTATATTTTTGATCTCCAAAAATACTGAGAACTTTTTGTTCAGTCAAACTCTCAGTACCATCTGTATTCAATTCCCTCGAACGATTGTGGGTCTTAGGTATATATGAAATGTTTATTGTTTTTACTACTTTTACAAATTATTGTTTATTGAATATAAAAAAATACATATTTTTATAAATTATTATCTATGTAATGGCTTTGATATTTGCATGCATAGATTTCTGTCAAAGCCCGATCACTATTTAAAGTTGCGTATTATTAGTTAATGTTTTTGATTTATTTACTATAGATTATTAGACTTTTATAAAAAAAAAATATCCTTAGATGTCCAAATAAATTATTTTATAAATTTATAATGCTGAAAAATATATATTTAAGAAAACTAATAATATTATGAATCGGAAAAAAATAGTCGATGGAACACATTTTCTGTTATACGTAAATATTTAAATAAATCTTAAATATTTTCAACAAAAAAAAAAAACTATTTTTACCGTGCTAATCAGAGTAATAGTAAAAGTAAAAAGGAAAATATGTACATGTGATTTTGTATATAATAGGTACATGGTATATATCGAATCTTCCGAAACTTCTCAAACATAATATTAAGTAGGTAGATATAAAGCGAATATGCACTTACATTAATACATTATTGTATATTATGTTATAAAACTAATATTTTTATCTGAACATCATAGTTTAAACGGTAATTCATTTGATATTAATGCAGTAATCAATATTAGAATTCAGTAATTTTACGTTTTAATTAATAATACTTGAAATTTACACGAAATGAAAAATGAAAAATTATTTTTCCAAATGACAACTTCTTAGTTTAGTTGGGTTTAGGGTTTATTTACTTTGAATGATGTCATTCCTTAATTATTTTAAAACATTGGCTTTAAAAATACAATTATTTATCTAAACCAGCAGTCTGGTATTGAAAGATATTATAGCCTGTTTCAATATTTAACCGATAATCATGTTTTAAACCAAAAAATATCTTGAACGAATTTTAATATTTGTTTCATTAATTTTAATTAATTTTCCAGCTATCTATTTTCATTTTTTATTTATTTATTGTACTTCGTATTTTTAAACGTTCTTTAGAAGGTTCCTATACGGCTGTACCTATTAATTTTTGTTACTTTAATGTATAACAATCATGCTAGTTTGTTGTAAGCTCATTAATTAATGTGTCCAGTTTTACCAAAATTGTTTCGTTTCAAAATGTAAAATACTGAAACCACCTATTAATACAATAAACTTCCTTATTACAACTAAAATAACTGAAAAGCATGTATATTTTATATATATATTAATGCAAATACATGCATACACAGCCTATACATTATACCTGTATAGAGTTTAAAAAAAACATTTATGTAAACTTACAAGTATAAAAACTTAATTATAAAATCTAGTTTTAGGTTGTAATGTAGGTACATGAAGTACGAACATTGCAATTATTTATAAAATGTGTGATTAGTATATCAAATAACTTTTGTTCCGAGAACTTATCATCCCTATTTACTTATAGCTTCTACGTTCTAAAGGCTGTAATAAACTGTACCCGAGTACTACCATCCTCGAAATGACATAATGGCCTCAGAGTTCCTATAGAGAGTTCAATAAAATATTTAAAAAATGAACGCATGCGCAAGCTAATAAAATGTATTGTTGTTAAAAATGTACGAGAATGTTATAATCATTCTATAAACAATTTAGATTAAATAAATAAAAATGTAGGTAACAATGAAAATGTATACAACTTTACTAGATTTTAATGACACCTATTTATTTCATTTTACATCTTATGTTATTCGTTTTTATTGCTATTTACGAGTAACTATAATTCCAGAGAATTCCATTAAGCAAATTAATTTTTATATTTTTGAGTTGATGATATTATTTTACAATTTTTAAATATACGACGCTAATAATACGACAAGTATAGCGATTAACGAGTAATTCATATATTATAGGGTACTGCACAAAAACCATATAGCCCGAATTATAAATTCCTTAACAACCGCGACGTTTTTATGACAATTTTTAACGACTGTTAAATTACTCGCTAAACCGTCTTTGGTCTCTCTCTCTCCCTCTGTCTCCGTGAAGAACAAATTTTCACGTAAAATGTTTTACGATGTCACTTTATAGAGAAAAGCACTTTGCCGCACGCGTTTCGCGTATTATAACGCGTATTCGACTCACAGTTCACCAGTAAATTCTGCCGAAAAAAAAACACAAACGATTCGAAAACCACAGAAACAAAAAAAACCACCAACTAAACATTGACGAGGAGTATATAGTTTATACGTTATCGAGTTCTGATGCCTGTTGTACGTTTTATGTTAATGTCAGGTACCATAAGTCAACAGAGGCGTACTATAATATTAATAATAATACATTTTATACGAGCCGAGCATAGTATCGCTCCACGTCGCGGTAATACTCGATGAAACATCACAATAAACACATATTATTATCATTGTTGTTTGTCACCTTATTTGTTGTAATAGCGCTAATAACGTTATAGAGTTAGAAAAACGTATTATAATATACAGAGGACCCTCGATAAGTCAAAATTCAACGGAAATGCAATTTTTTCGACTCGCTATATAACGTATTCTAGTTACCAAGGTCTTAGAAAAAAAATTCGACTTAAAGAGTTTTTAGTTATTATACACAATGTAAAAAAAATGTAATTGTATAGGTTATTTAAATTTAAAAAAATATAATAAAACATATTGTGTCGTAACTTTATCGTAGATAATTTGTTCCCTTACTTTGACTCTCAAATATGAGATTTGCTATTATCAAATTATGGGAACGGACATACCGATTAGACAAATGTTTAAACATTTATCCGTCTATATTCGGGAATAACAGAATGTTCGAGCTGTCTATAGTTTTTTTCCGAGTATTCGAGATTTTCGCGAGGGAACGGAATTTTTTTCGACTTATCGTGGTTTTCGACTTATCGAGGTTCCACTGTACCGTTATTAAATTATTAAAGTGCACCTATACAGTATATTATTATAACCATTGGTGTTAGCTGTCCTTTATCGTACTGCAACGTCTCTCAGTGGAACAATATTTTTACCGATTCGCACGACACAGGCTGCAGCCGGAACACAATAATGTGTAACGCCTAAAATAAAATATTTAAACGTTACGACGTTACTATGTTATTTTACTGCAGCCTCCTGCAAAAAAGACCGTTACCGTCTGCAGGCAATAAAAATCGCGTCCCATCCGAACTGGGACCCGGGGGGGGGGGGAATGCAATATCATAGTTGTCGCTCTCCGCAACACGATTCAAAGGGTCTCGTTTTCATCGTAAGCGTGTCTGATATAAATTCATTCAAGCCGCGAGCATTATAAGTTTTCGAGTGAAGATTAATTCGGTCATGTTTTCTTTGTAGGACGAGATTAAACGCGAGGTAATTGGAAAATCAAAAAAAAAAAATCTTAAGTTTTTATAAATTATAAAATATACGAAATTATACGTTCGTTATGAAAGAAAAATATTATAATATTTTAGAAATTAATTATTTCTTCGTTTATTATATTTAAATATTTACATTATATGTTTTTACCTGTATTATATATATACGACTTGTGCAGTTAATAAAATAAAAGTCGGTTGTTTAAGGGTATGTTGTACAAGGGAGTGACGATGACAGTGCTTGATTAATATAATATTTGGTAAGAACCCAGTAAAGAACACGCGATTCAACTGTTACTATCTTAGGGCTGAATAAATAATGCATATATTATTACTGCACGTACAATAATGTTATGGTAAAATTTAAACACTGTAGAATGAAGATTATACATTCCTTTTCATAACGTCAAATAATGAATGAAATAGTTTTTTCTTATAGTCGATTTTAGTTAACAATTTTAATGCTTAGAATGACGTAGGTATAACCTAACCTAAATATAGGTACAAAACAAAGACGTAACGTTCCTGTCGGTCCTTAAATGATGTCTGGGATTGCAATCGCTAATGGTACTCATCAAATAACTAGCGAATTCTTCTCCCCTGATATATTATTATTATTCGTTTTTTAATACACGAGTAAACGCTGCTTTCTTATAATCTTAATTTACGCGTGCACTGTGTTGATTTATAAATTAACTCTGGAAAACTTGATGTTTTTTTTTCGAGTTAAGGCTTCAAAATGCTAAGGTCTTAGCCTTGATCGTTACTATGATTACTCATTTAGTAGGTTTATTTCTATGAGGGAGGGTACGGTTAGTCAGAACACGCGTAAATGTGACGAGGATTTGTCACTGAAAATCCGGGAACAAGTGATACCAGCTAATGCTTGACTTCAGAATGCGTTGGTGACTGAAGCCAAACATCGCGCCACAATAGGCCACAGACTAGATGTTAGTATTTTATGTTATTTAATAGTTTTTATATGAACATAAAAAATGTGAATGGAAAATAATTTTCACGGTTTAAACGGATTATCAACGCATACTATTTAAATAATTATTGTGATTACCTATGTTATATATATTACGATATTTTTTAACTGTCGTAAGAATAACTTACACGAAACATACTGTGTTATATTTTCGAGATTTTTTACTTAAAAACAAAAACTTAATCATTAAATACCGAAATACAGCGAAAAAAAAACTTAGGTAGTCTATTTACTGTGTAGTAAGTATCCAGAATAAGGGGCACTGTAACGGGTGGCTTAAATTTGAATTTAATGATATGAAATCATTTGTATTCGAAAAACGGCGAATTGTGGGATTTTTGGGCACAGATAGACTATCTATGGGCCTATAATATTGCTAACTATATTTTATAATATTATTGTGATTAAAGTAATTTATTTTACTATTAGGCATTAGTACTACAGTAGGTTAAATTAATTTTTGCTAAAAAAAAAGCATTTGAAGATTTTATTGTGTGTATACAATATAATAATATAGGTACTCTAAAAGTTTCCAGTAGGTTCCTATGAATAATATTTTTAAATTTTAACAAAAATCAAAATAACTAAAAATGATTGTAAGCAAGCCAACATTCATACTTCTCAATCATTAGAAATTTGTATAATTTGTAAGATAACTTGTTTCCAAATAGCCTATAAGCATTATCTAGAGGCTATGCCGAGCGGGTGTTAAAAAAAAAAAAACTTTAGTAGTTTTTCTTTAAAATGTAATTTTTTCTAAATTTGAACTTAAAATAACTATAAAATAAAACTGTCTTCATATATTTGTTAGATTTTTCGGTTACAAAATAAACTACTAACGTGAAACGTAGTTATAAATTTTCAATCCTTGGCTAAAGAAATATTTAATACATTTTTTAACTAAAAAATAATTTGTACATTTCCATTTTTATCAAACAAACATCATTGTAAAGAAGCTTCGTTCAGAATCTAAGAGCTGAAAATATCGTTTGTCTAGCTCAAATAACCAACATATTTCGAAACTCGAATCATGAATAGAAAATGCTAATAACAAATATTCTGTAAAAACGACAAAACGTTCAAATTCCTATGGGTATTCCCTTCTGAATAAATTACAAAAAAACAAAAAACAATATCGATTTCGTCAAAAACCGATGTTGCGTAAATATCTCTGTTTTTTGGTAATTCCTGATTATTTTGAATAGTACTGAACAATTTTAACACCCACTCCAAAGCTTTATGTTGAGGATAATTCGGAATGTTTTACTTTTATAGTCTGTCCCACAAAAATACCAATTGGATCAAATTCGCTACAGAAACAACCATTAAAGTTGAATAATGAACTTTTATTTCTTTTTTAAATTTGAATGTTAAGCACAAACATTACAAACTAAAATACAAAACGAAACATAGTTTTAAAACTATTATATTTATTGTGCTACTCAGATTATGAAAAAAATTGTATTGAATACTTCTAGAAATGTGTAGGTATTTAATAATCAGGTCAAGGTTAAAAACATTTGATTTGTTAAAGTAACAAATTTTAGTTATTTTAGTTAAATTTAGTTATTTTGTAATATGCAAAATGAAATGTATCGTAATAATAATAATATAGAGTTTGATAACCATTTTATACGAATTGAAGCACTGTTACGTAAACACCAGGCAAATGAATGATAAAACAACACTGTAGCTTAAAAAAAAAATTATAGCATTTTTTTCAAACAATAAAAATCATAATATCAATAAAAAAACAAATCCGTGTTTTATTAATTCAATTTTGGTTCGTAATAATATTAACAATTTATATTGGTTTGGACAAATTTCACATTTTTTAAAATAATATTTTAATGTAAAATTATTTCAAATTATATAATATTATTCATTAATCGGTTAAACACGATTATGTGCATAAATCTATTGCTATTCAAATATTTTTGATAGTGTATGATTATTTCAGGTTTTATTAATAACCCGATTACTTATACTACTACTACTTACTACTAACACTATTTATAGAAATATTTTCATTCGTTAAGTGAAAACTATTTAGATTTAAGTGTGTTCATATAATTATTTATTACTCATATTTTATGAGAGAAAAATTACTAGATACTTTAATTATTGATTTGAGTAGTTATAACTATGTTTCGCGTAGATTATAAAATAAATACATAAATGTCTAGATATTTTGTATAATTTATAAGTGAGAATAAGTTCTTATAAGTTGTAGAAAATGTTATTTGTTGTATTTTTCATTCAATATTGAATAAATTAATGAAATCAACAAATCCTTAGTTTATAATATACTCTACATAGTGATTATCAGGTTCTATATTTGTTATTATCTTTTTTCTGAAGGTACTTTTAATTGAACAGTATTTCATGCATAAAGGATTTGTCATGTATTGTTAGCGACTTTTATTGGACTTATAGAGGACCTAACGTTAACAATTACACTGTTGTAAAACAGTAGAATTTTCTCTATTCATACAATTGTCGTAAAATGAATTTTAAATTAATTATCTTTAACAACAGTTTTGTTCATCTGTTTTTCAAAGAACTGAAATGGACTCATTGGTTACATTCACATAATTTTAATGAGTAATGACTAATGAATATAGCCTGACGATGAAATGCTATTTTCAAGATGTATTTTCTACAATATATCTGAATGAAAAATTTAACACTAAGACTTTGTCGAACAGAACTCGATAGGCATGCCGTATTAGAATTATAACCAGTAGTATGGCCAGTGAGAAAAAAAAACTCGACATTTTTAGAAACTCTGAACGTTGTAAATAAAATAAATTATGTTGTACAATATGTACACTGCAGTGGAATATCATAATGTATAATATTATTATGTGAGAATAATTGTATTGATGTGATGTAAAAATGGTTCCGCTTCCGGAGTCGTATCACATAATATGCATCTTTGCAAAATGTGTGTTGTTGTTCACAATATATTACATTATACTTCCCATTGTGTTTTACAATAGAGCTTCAGATTTCGTACCCGTTCAGGACCTACGAAACGATTGTATCGACTAAAAGCCGGACGTAAGCATCATATCCTAGTCTTTTAAACGCACATATTGCGGTTTTTATTGACCGAAATCTATAATTTTTTAGTGAGCCGTACAAACGTACGTATCGTATGTAACTCTGCCGGAATTCTAATAACTCTGTGGGTAGTGCTGCGACGAAAACCGAAAGCGCCAAAATTCCGTTTTTCCGGAAATTGCCACCTTTTTCGTCACGTATACAGCCGGACGTATTTTATACAATACCCGAGAACATTGAAGCGTATTAGAGATTTGCCGACCATAACAATTTCGTTTGGCTTTCGCCGTGTTTGGAACAATTTTATCGGTCTAAAGTTTCTCGGAGACCATATTATAGACAGCGACTGCTGTGCACGCGCCTATCGCCGCAAGTAATATGCTCACACCACTGTTTATATTCTATTTTCCATTTTTCCGGCACAGCGACTCGTCTTGTTCCTGTTATTGCATCTGCCCACTATATTTTCTTTTGATACAAAAAAATAATGCGAAAAACAAAGAAAAACTTGCCGCGGAACGGAACAGTGTGCAATTTGCAGCCGATCAGATTTTGTTCAGTTGACAAACTGTTAAAATCGGTAAATCATCAGCCTTGAAATGAAAATTCTCTATACTACGCGTGTAGTTTCCTCGACGTTGTCCAATAAAGCTGTAGGTATTAGAATTGCAATTACACGATTGAATTTCGTGTGAGTGAAAAATAAATTGTTTTCTTCTGACGTTGGATTGATATCTACCACGAAGAAGTATTATATTGAAGAATAACTCCCAACTATATTATCCCAATTATATTCAATATAATAGTGTCGTCATTAGGTAGGTACATCGGCGTTTCGTGCAATATGTCGTTATATAAGTATCAGACACACAATATATATTATTATTGTTTAACGACAAATTATTAATGTTGTATAGATATTTCGATTTTTTTTCTCATGAAAATTTTAATTTATAATGAAATGGGTACTCGACCTATAATATTCTACTAACGATTAACGGTCGACGTTCAATACATTTTCGTCACAATATAATAAAATATGTACAAATATGTTGGGTAAGACCTGTCATACCTCCTTACTTCTCAGCCAGAATTCCGCAATTCAAAAATATGGCCCATACAAAATTATTTTTGCTTGTCGAACGCTAACAAATCGAGGGTCACATTATTGTAGATACAAAAAACCTGATGGTGAATAATTGATAACCATAAAACAATGGACTACAATGTAGAAACGAGTAGGATGTAACTGAAATGTTTGGATTCAGCATGATAATTCCTGTTCTCAGAAGAAATAAAAACTAACGTGATCGTGTTCCGGCGCATTGTACAACTTCCGTCAACCGGTCACGAATTTCCGGATAAGGGAAAAACGGGCGTCGTGAACGGCACACCAGTTTTGAGTGATTTGACACCCGTTGATTTTTTTCTCGATCCCTTAAAAATCAGTATTTTATAATAGACTTTTTTTGTTTATCTTTTAGTCAGTAACTATAGTCTATATGACAGCTCGACAATGATTCAATTATACGTTCATACAATTTTACTACAGTGAACACGCATTTCAATATTAAATCGGAAACAAAAATAATAATTAAGAGGGTAAAGTAGTGTTAAACACATATGGTTCGGAGACCCATGAAAATGTCACGGTTATGGATAAAAAATTTGGTGATTAAAATATTATTCTTACATCCATATTATATTATGCACGAATAGAGCAACATTGGTCAATTTAACTTTTGAAATGTTGACAGTCAATAAGCTATATTGCACCTACCTATACATTTTGGCTATTATGTTAAGTATGCAACACAACATAGAATAATCGGCACTTGTTCGGTTTTTTAAATTTAATCATATTACAAAATGTAATTAAGTACACAATTCTAAGTCATTGAAAATAAAAATAAATCTACTCCATGTAAAACTATCGAAACAATAATTTTATATTATATACATATTTAACTGAAGCGAAACGAAAAACGGCAGAAAGATAGATTATTTTCAATCAGGTAATACACTCAGTAGTAGAAAACGTGTACAGCTTATAAATGCGTCGGTTATATTAATTACTAACTCTATTATTGGTATAACGTTAACGGGCAAGGAACACTAGATCCGTTTGAATAATAGTGTGTTCAAGATTATTAAAAAACCAATTTAATTTTAAGGAAATAAATATCAAACGTTAGGCCGGGCGCACATTGAGACGCAGGCGACGCAGCGCGGCGCAGGAAAAACTGAGTTGCGTTTAATTTTAATGCAATTTAAAACACTATAAGCATTGGTATGTTATTGTGTTACTTACGAATGATAATAATACAAACAAATTATACCTATTTCGTTCAGATTTTACACTCGAGTTACCGTAGTAGGTGTCGAGCTAACAACACATATCGAACAATGGTTGTGTTTAACATAATATTGTAATGTCAATATTTACGTTGTCGTGCGTGTATTGTTTTTAATTCGATGCACTCGAATAATTATTGCACAATGCAGGGCAGGACATTTGGATGCATTTATTAAGACCTCGTCCTCATACACATCCGAGAACGCGTTATTAGAAATCTAAAAGTTTCTGACTGTGTTTTATATTGTTTTACCATATATAATACCACGTACAGTCGGTTTTAGTGTACTTGTGTACTTGAGTTCACGGGCCAATCGGCGTCGGTGTAAGTCCCTTTGTGAATTAATTCGACCGAGATGGGCAGATTGCCCGCGGCGGATTGGACATAGCACTTCGTATATTTCCGAACGTGGTTCAAACTACTCTCTAAACTTTCCTAATATCTCTGCGAACAGTTTGGAATTTTTGTCAAAACCAGTCGACCATAGTCTTTGACTGGTACATAATATTATATTATATTCAGATGCTAACATGCGTCCATTTGTACACGCGTATCGATGTACCGTGCGGTGACCGAAAAAAAAAAAGGAGTACATTTTATACAACTCAATTAAAACTTTCATATTACACGCAGTGCCCTAAACACATTTTTTCGTATTTCGTTTGAGGGGCGTGATACTAAAATTATGGACAGTAAATATGCCTATGACTCGCGACTGTTCCACTATTGTATCTTGCGCATGCGCAGCGACTTCACCTATTTCTGTGTTCTCTGTTTTCTCGGACACGCGGTATATAAATAATATTATTTTTTATCTATGGATAGTTTGTGCAGAAGTTGCGTGTGGTTCTGCAACCGATGGCAATCCTACTTATATGATTTGAATAAAAAAATATTCGATTTTCGTGAGCCAAAACGGAATGCATGTGTGAATAAGGGTTGTAAAATTGAGCTATGAAAATTGGTGCCAATAGATTCAGTAGTTTTGAAAGTCTGTGAACCCCCATTCGAACATACATTGTTTTTTTTATGTAAATAGATGTTGACGTGCGCTATAGTATAATATGCGTAACGTGTTAGAATGTCAAACATAACGACGAGAACGTCTTAACGATATATTATTATTGGACTTCATGCGACCCATAGTTGAAGATTGGGAGGGGGGGCTTAGATCCCCAAAATGATTCATGCTCAATAGCCCCCGTTAAATATATAATAGATATCTTCCAATCAAATACCTAGGGATATTAAAGAATTGATAAGCATAATTTTTTATTGGGGTTATGTTTTAGGCTTCGACCACTCCCCCCCTTTCTAAAAAAAAAACCAAAAACTATATTTATACATAATTTCATATGAACACCAGCCCATATTATGTTTATGCTCCCCATTATGAGTAATGACGCATCACAAGACGACTCGATCACAATGAAATTTCTACCCGCCGCTGCCAATGTTGCAGACCGCAACTCGGCAAGTCCGCTATATATCATGGAAATACCGACGTTTGCGGTTTCCCCAGATCGATGACGTACGACTATAATAGTAATATAACATTGTACGTATGTGCACGCAATTACGCACATTATAAAGTTACATAATATCATATCAATACATAATATCATAACAATACACACATAATAGCGTTAATATTGTACGATATTTTCGCGATTCCCGGCAAAGTCTATAATATAATAATAATATCTCAAGTCTCGTCACTAATAAACGTCTTATCAACTGTTGCGTTTTACCGTAAGTACGAGCACTGTGTGTGTGTGTGTGTGTGTGTGTATTTTACGCAAACTGCAAACTTATATGTGTACCACATAACGCGTACCTATAGACGACTTTTAATGGCAAAGGAGATTACTAATATTGTCCGCCGTGTATTACGCGTAGCTGTCTTGATACGTCTTGTCTATATACTCATACAATAATAAATCGCAAGATAGTTTTACTTCGATGTTAGAATAAAGTATAAGCATATACCTTCCTAATCACATCAGAGTGGGCTTTTTTTTCCGTGTACAATTTTAAAACGTATAATACCATGGCATTACATAATATTTGCATACTGAAATAATATAGTGTTGCGTTATTTACGCAAGTTGATAAATCACACATGTTTTAAATAAAAATACTGGGAATATGGTTTGGAGTTAAAATCTAGTGTAAAAAAAAACTAAGACCACAACTTGCGTAATAACCATAAATGCTCTACTTTAATAATAAAATGCACCTACGTGCGGTAAGATTAATTCAGGTACCTACCTGAGGTTATGTTTGTAGGATTTGCCGCTTAAATATTTACGTCTACAAAAACGGCGTAGGTATAAATGTTGGATTTTTCTTTTAAATTAAAAAATACCCTCCAGTAATATTCATTTAATTTTGAATGGACTCTCACATCAATGTTTAAACGAAAAAATGAATCTGAAGAATTCGGAAAATCCAACGAAAATATATGAAAATAATCATTATATTTTTCAAGGAAAAGATGTACCTATTTGTTGTATAAAATATTTTGTAATTTGTTCTTAAAAAAAAAAAATAGGATACAGTATAGATACTATTACCATTATTACTCCTGATAGGAACGTGGGCCAACTATGATGGTAAATAACAAACACGAACAAGTACCACAGGGCTCGAACACATTTGTCATATAGTGATATAAACTGTTAATAACAATGATGTCAGTATGTAAAAATTGAAAACACAATATGCTTTCACAAAACCACATAAATTAGAGTGTTTCATTTATTTGTCTCGAAAATTACAATAAATTAAAATAATATTTATAGCAGAAACCAAATATACAATATAGAAATAACATATCAAAATAAAAAAAACATTAGTCGCAAACGCATCCAATAAGCATTCTATGCGTGAATGCGGACGAGCCGAGTTCTTAGTAAAAAGTGAATTATAATGAAATTATTATATAACATTACGAACATAATAACAAACTAAAAACATGAGCAAATATTATTTATACATTTCTTATAGTTAATGAAATTATCACAATTAGCTAAATTAATATTATATTTACGTAATAAAAATATACGTCCAATTACTGGGCTTTGAGTTCCTAAATTAGTATGATGAAACGGTACAATTAAATTTCAGTTATTTTTTATTCTAGTATAATAAAAATGTAAATGTTTGTATTGATTTATGTCAACTCTAATCACGTATGATAAAATCTGCCATTCATAAGTTTGAACAAAAGTTAGAATTTTGAAATCAGAATAAATATAATTATTCGTCTGTATACAATTTTGGTTTGTTGAGAATAACTTTAACTAACGAATTAATAATAATAATTTTAGATAAAACATTGTTATGCGTAATGTAAACATCAAGACAAGGCATGCAAAAACCGATTGTAGTAAAGTTAAAGAAACTAAAGTAAGTAAGCCGAGTAAGTTGACTCTATATTAGATATTTACTGTCCAATATATTTTTAAGCTATCTATCTGATCTATTGATATAATTTCCCAATACGATTATTTACGAATTTTATTATATGTTCAACTAATTTTAGTCGATGGTCAAAGAGAACACCTCGATGTTTAATACAGTCAACCCCTTCCAGAGGTAAACACATACCTGATCGATATAGACGGATTTCTTCGATATCTTGTATGGTAGCCGTAAAGGAATATCGGCATTTTGTATGGCGAATTGCTAAAGTGACTGTGAATATAAAACATTTATCACTAGTGTATATAGGTAACCGCTCTGCTGTACAGAGTGTTCCGAATTTACCTTGTCGTTGAGTGAGTCACAGTAATTTGAGTCAATTTGAGTTGAATGATGAATCAATGCGTAGGTATAAAATATTAAAATGTTTAATCACGCCTGCCAATCGAAAATCAATTCACCTCAAGCACGAGTGAATATGGTACAGCTGTGGCGTCATAAGCTGCAGACAAGCAACGGGAAGTAAGTCTGCAAAATATCACTTAAATACTAGATGCACGAGCCCGTTTGTCTGAAACAATATTAAGCATCGGGAAGCAAAACTAGAAACCACTTGAGACGAAACCACCCAAACACCGTTCGACGACTACGAACAAAGCACGCGGACAATCGATACAACAAGTGTGTGGTCGTGTGGACTAAATTTTGAAAATCCGCGTTTCTCACGTGTTGGAAAATCTTCTGATTTATTTGAGAAAACGGAAAACAAAAAAATATCTTGTACCCAAAAGCACTTCTACAAACATGATCAAAGCGAGGTATCACACTTTTAGATTTCGTTCATAGAAAATGAACAAACAGATACGAGAAAAAAATAAAGATTCAAAACAAATTAAATAACGTTATAACGAGTTTTATTTAAAGTCAACGCATGCTATGTTTATCTAATAATGATAATGTAAAAAAAAATTATTTTCCATTGTAAGTAAATATAAATTAAAAATAAAAAATAAAATAAAACTTCAGACAATATAATTGATATCAAACTTTCAATTGCGTTGATTAGGTATATGTATAATGTATGTACCTACTGAATCTTGATATAGCGAAGTATCTATAGGTCACAACCGTGACCTACTAACTAGTAGTATTATAATAGGTATGTATATATATATTAAAAAAAGTATACATATATATATGCTTTTTTTATTTATCCAAGTCACAACTTTAGCAGAAAAGTCCATTATTTACATCATATTTACATCTTATTAACTTACATGCAATTTAAATTTGTATGTTTTTTTTGGAAGATTTTAACTTTTATTTGTTATTTTAAATGAGGTTATATATTATATGTATATTAGTTTGCTTGAGGAAATTTATCGGATTTCAGTTTTGCTTGTGATTAGATCGAAACGTGGTGTCAAGATTGTGGGTGATCCTGTGTTCGATCCGATCTTGCTGAAATTTCAATCAGACTGAAATGATTTGCTAACGGATTAATCAGATCCACAGGTTTGACATAATACGGGGGAGTCTTTTCTAGCCATCAGGAATCCGTGAGTGATTCTGGCGTAGCCTGTTTGGTACACTTTCTACCTTCCGTGAAAGGATGAAGTATTTCCATCGATATGTTGCTCTTTTCATTTCATTTAGCCTGGAACTTTGTTTATTCCAAACGTTTTGACAATATTATTTTTGATGGTTTATTTGATGCATCTTTTTTGAGTTTTCAAAAGACATTTGTTTCATTAAAAGAGTTTCAATATTATTCGTGTTGATTATTAAAGCCAGTTTGTCCGATATTTTGTTACCTTTTATTCCTGATTAGCCTGCAGGTATCCACACGATAGTCTGTTATCCGTATGCTATTCACGCGTTATTTTGTTGTTAACTTTAAGTTACAAAATAATGACTCACCATAGAACGGTATAAATAGGTACGTGGCATATATAGTCAAAACTCAAAAATTAATCTTAATAACTTTATAGAAAATATCATTGTTTATGTATAATGAAATATAATAATATATTTAAAATTATCAAGTACCCTCCAGTCAATGAATAGTTTTGAATTGCAAAAAAATAACTTACATCTCTATGTCGAAAGTGTCATAAATGTGTGGCTTCTTCAATCAAGTTGTTCAAGTTTTCTTTAAGTTTTTTATAATTCATACAGCCATACTCCTATTGTACCAGCTGGTAAAAATTGTGTATCTAATAGAAATAAAATCAAAAAAATCTCTATTCTTCATTAGATATATATTTTTAATATACAGTATATTATATCAAAAATGCACTGTTAGCTCACATTTGAACAAAATAAATGCTGATTAAAATTTATATTTTGAATGATCCCTTTTTTGTTTTGTATGTTCTTGCCTCTTCGATTTTAATTTTCTAAATATTAGCCCTCTGGTAACTTTGAGTTATCCATCTCTGACTGTTAAGATTTTTAGAATAGAGTAAGAATTACTTAATACTGATTAAATTATGAAACCTTAGAAATATAACTATTAAAAAAAAAACTTCTTAAACTACCAAAAACTTAATACATTATTTTTAAATACAAAATCATTTTTCATTTTTCACATACCTATTCTTACATCATTGCGAACGGAAACAATTCTAAAGCGTGCTTGGCTTTCCCGAAAAGCCAACAGTTGTTAACATTTAGTTAAAACCATGATTTCAATTTTTCCACAAATTCATATTAGGTGGGTATTAAGCAATAATTAAAACATAATAGATTTATTATTATATAGTAATAATGACGAATATAATATAGGTATAATACAAATCTATGTTTACTGAACAATGTATGTTATATCCGCATATCGATGGAAATATAGTTGCTTACAGAGTTTTACAAAATTGTATCTAAAATCGAAATGATCATCTAAATAAAAAATTATTTGGATGATTCCCTACTCTGGTTGCTTATCTATATCCGGGTTTATAAGAAATTATATTGAGTTTTTTGGTATAACACCAAAGCGAAATGATATACTCGTATTGTATAGGACCTCCCACTTTTAAATGTTTGATTCACACAAATAAATTACAATATTATTGTTGCGCTTGTTTGAGTTGCACAACCCAAATTGAAAGTCCTGCTTAAATGGGAGAACACAAAAATTCCATCATCGTTCATCATTCAGTTTCAAATAATTTTGATTGCTTTTGTAAAATCACATATTATTATTGTTTTATATTTATATAGGATCACACACCCCTTAAACAAACGAATCATACATAAAATATATAATTGTCAAATATTATAACTGATACGCTTATAGGTATTTACATACTTAATTTTGTAAAAATAGTTATAATATCAGAGATGATAACGTCCTATACTCAGTAGGTCATAACAATATATAATACAATTTAGAGAAAACACTGGTCTCTTACTAATAAGTGTACTGTTTAAAATTTTAAGAAAAATTATATCTTGTGCAGTCACACAAATGTTTTCATAGAGCATCAGTTAGTTATTTGTTCTTAAAAGATCGACAGTGCCTAGGTATTCGAGACTAGGTATTTTCTTTTGTTATGGTTGATCATAAATATGTTTTCCATCTCCTTTAGTAGATATAGATACCTCTACTGTGCAGCTAAATTTAAAGGTAATGTGACACATTATTGTGGTATGACCTGTATATTTTGTCGCAAAATTATGATGGTCGTACATTAATTGATAAACTACGGTAACTTTGTAGCTTACCGTTTCAAAGACTAACAACGATAGTCGATTTCATTTGAGCAATATGCGTTGGAATTGAAAAATAATATTGGCAATGGGCGCTTCGAGGATTTAGCCCTTGATAGCTTCATCTGCCGTAGTCTTCTTAACAGCCGACGTCTCGAGTTACGAAAATAAACACAATAAATACTGTCGAATAGGCCGCAGTTTGCACTGTAATTGCACTTAACGTCACAAACGTGACTGGCGTATCTGATCGCGTTCTAAAAAACTCAAAAACCCCGGACGACACGATAATTATTGTTAAAGAGAATAAAAATAATGTATACCACAAACGTCAACACGACGGCTGCGCCCATCCGTCGTATAGCTTCTTTTTTCTTTTGACCAACTAACTGATCGAAACCATGACCCGACGTAGTAGACGTCGTGCAATTATTCTATAGTTGTAATTGTGTGCCACCGTTGTGATCTGTGTGACTTTTCGTGTGTTTCCGCTGCAGGGTCGGACCACCGGCGTTGAGTGGGTGGGCAGCAGAGTTCGATGAGTGGGTCGCCGTCGCCGCCGCCGCGGTAACAACGGTCGACCGTAGAGACGCCATGCCGGCCACGGCAGTGCTGGCGGCCACGGCAGTGCTGGTGCTGCTGCAGTGCGCGGCCACGGGTTGCGCCGCCGCCGGCCAGAGCGCGGCCATACGGCACGGCCGGTCGCGGAACGCCAGGAACCTGCGGCCGAACGCGCAGGCGCCGCCGGCCGCCAAGCCGCAGCAGACGGCCGCGGCCACCGCCAGCGAACTGGACAACGACATCGTCAACCGGTTGCTGCGGATCGTCGAGTCCCAACAACAGTTGGGCGACAACTGCACTGCCGGCACGCACCTCAACCTCGGCGAGGGCGTCGTCGACCGGTACGCTCAGGTGAGTGACGTTTTGACCTATATATAATGACTGTGATTGGGTGGGTAGTCGTATTGGTTAGTTGTACGATAGATATGAGCAAATCGTATTCGTTACGGGCCATAGCGAACAAGAAAAATTCACTAAAAAATGTAAAAAATATGCATTTTAAAATTGTTGTGCATATTACAATGCATTGAAAAATAAGATTATTCGGATGAATATATTTTATTTAAATTGTTATGTCTGCGTCCGACGTTTCCGGTGCCCGTATTGATAATATCTTATACAGTGAACAATATCTGTTCATAAATTAATAACTGGAAATTAATTCTAATCGGTTATGTCTCTAGGAGCGACATGCATGTAGTCAACTGCAACTATATTTATATGATCCAAATTTAAAACAATTTAAAATTCAACGTTATTTTGGTTGTACATTAAATATTTAAATTAAATAAAAACGTCAACGGTAAAAATATTGATAAAATGATAAATTATTGAAAATATTCGTCTTAAAGTATAGAATCGAAGAAATATGCACTAAAACCAAAAGAAACTCGAAATATGCATTTATACGAAAAATACAATTTCAAAACTAGCTTTGTTTTAGCATAACATATTTGTTTCTTACTCTGTTTTTTTTGTGATCGTGCGAAACAAATATGCAAATGCTACAAGTCCTCTGCCCTACTAATGACTTAAATAGAGTTTTTTACGAACAAGACGAAATCGAAATTTCTAAACATCGTCGTTTGAATGGAAATTATTTTTTATTTATAAGACGTATTTCATTTCAAATGAGACTAATTGAAAATCATCTTTCCTAATATCGTACGAACAGATTTCATAATAATGTATAGAAATAATGTTTTGGACGTAATAAAAACAACAAATAAATACATTAATATTATAGATAAAATAAAATGTCACTCTGTTTGCTATAAGGAAAAAAAATGTTATACTTGGAGATACTCTTCGGTATCCAGGCATGTATTTCCTTTTTTTTTTACATTTCGTTTTAAATTGATTTCTAAAAATAATTATTATCATCATATCGTTTTTTATATACTAATATGACGTTGAGCTGACAGCATTATATTGTTAAAAATAAAGGATTATAAAAGGCAATGTTACGCGTCATCAGTCAGGTCACGAACATCGGGATGATAATTTAATACTTTTTTTTTCTTACAAGACAAAAGATTAAAAAGAAACCCACTTCAGTTGTATAGTATATTATCATGAGCTTAGAATCCTATCGATCCGATCAATCGGCCGGAAATCGTATTATGCCCCTCATAACAAATTGTGCTAATCACATATTGTATGTACGGTTGGTAATAGCACTCTTACCAAATTTAATCGATTGTACTCATGCATGAGGATTATTAACAAAATGCTAACATTAAAAACATTGTTTATTTTCACGAATATTAATCGTGTTACGTATAAGAAATTTCAGTGGTGGCGCTGTATATTAAACTCACGTTAACATTTAAAAAAAATTATCGAATGATATAATATTCATAGTACAATAATATATAGCGATTGTTAAAAGCATTTAGAACAAAAGTTAAATGGCGTTATTTACTACATTTAGCAGGAACGAAATACGAACCTATCGTCTACCTTTTTTTTTATATAAAATAGTTCAAATATTTTACAAAACGTTATATTGTTAAATTATATGTTGTATGAAATATACTTTGGGTTGGTCGGGTTATTAAAATTTACCTTTTAAAAAATATCATATTTGTTCATCTAAGTTAACTTTTCAAACTCTTTTCTTGTGAACGTCCAGAGTTATATTTAATTAAAAAATATATCTATCCTTTAAAACTTTTTATTCTTTTAAATTAAATAAATACATTTATGAAACAAGACCTTTTATAAATCTGACAGATTAAAACAATATTCCAACACTTATAGAAACACGAATAATATTTATTTTGAGAACTGTTATTAATGTCAATGTTATGCTAAGACAATAGTTATAAAAATAAAAGATAACAATAAATGTTTCCAATATTTAATTCAATATTTATATGTATGTACTTAAATCGTTTTAAAATGTAATTTACTTAGAATAATTAATACTATTAAGTACCAAGTAATGATACATTGAAGAAGCAAAATGATCAATTTTTCTGAAAAAACTTTATTCCTCACTTTTTTTTTTTAGTAATATTCTCTGTCCAGTAGTCTATTCCCAAAAATAATATAATACAGATACCTAACTGGTTTAACAATAAATTAAAACTTAATATTATAGTTCGACCAAGAATATGTGTATTCTATAAAAATATTGAATTTATTAGAAACAATACTTTATTAAATATTAAAATGTATTTAGTACTTAAGTCTGAATATTAATTAGATAATATATATTTAAAAAAAGAGACAAATATTCAATATATATTTAGTTATATGACCTACACTAGAAATAGAATATCAATCACAAGTTTTAAAACACTTGTTGTTTGTTATAATTTATTATAACTATTCTAATCCCAATAATCAAAATCAATATCAGGCCATTGTTGTCGTATGGATAAGGAACATACATCACGAAAAAAAACATTACCATTTAAATAAAAATATTAAATAATGTTTATTGATATTTGTTTTAATTTTTGAAAACAGCGTTAAAGTTTAAATTGATGACAATATAATATTTTAAATGAATTACATAAATATTGATTAACCGAAATTTTTAAATTGTTCCGAATTCAACTTATGAGTAATTAATTTTTTTTAAATTTGAGTTTTCTGACCGAGCATCACATTTATTATCAACACTTGTAGGAAAAAACTAAAAATTTGAAAGTTTCAAATGCTTACAAATAGCGTAAAATTAGACTGATTATTCCAAAAATTATTCATTAACTACTAGTGGATCGTTTCAAATTTGTATGATCATTTTTTTTATAGTAACAAAAACCGTTCGATGATTAATTGAAATGTTTTACTTAATCCTCCTCTCAAGTACCAACTAGATTCAACTGCTACCAGAATCTATTCTTAAACATAAAGGTTAAACCATTTTTTCTCCTATAAGAAGTTTCTCTTCTAAAACGATTCGATCATTAGATATAAAGCAATTTAAATATCGCACTCTGGACCAATCAGAAAAAAAACCTAGATAAAATTAATTTTATGAAACAAACAAAATTATTCAATCTGAAATAGAAAAAAATGTAACCCATATAGATAGCCTATCTTTGTACCTAACCATCACAGTTCATATATTTCTTATAACTAATGGCCTTTGTTGTCGATGATATTTTTGAGATCAATAAAAAACAAAAAAATTAATCACACATCATTGTAATACCAATACATTGTACATTCATTGTTGAATCAGAAAATTCTAAAAAATGACACTCTTTATGTGACATTTATTTATGTTGACAAAACTATTAAAAGTTCTAATAAGAAGAACAACAAAAAATATTCAGTGATTCGTTGTTTAAATAAGTAGTTTGAAAAAAAATATTCAAATT
Source organism: Myzus persicae (assembly GCF_001856785.1). NCBI lineage: Eukaryota > Metazoa > Arthropoda > Insecta > Hemiptera > Aphididae > Myzus > Myzus persicae. Next base: position 1,064,763 of record NW_019104044.1, read on the forward strand.
AATCAAACTAAAGAGTGGATAGCTCAACGATATTTGAATGGAAACTTTTTTCATTATGTAAAAAAACCATAGGTATTCATTTTACGAATGGCGGTAAAATATTATCAAACAAATTGTATTTATTCATTTTTTTAAACTTTGTGATTGTGGTTGAATATTAAATTGATATTACTGTTCATTTAATAATATAAGTTTATAGGTACATATAATATTATGTCTACTATATTTCGTCTAATAATAATATTGAAATTACTTTTATGTATTTTCTTACCAACTCTAGTAGTTATTTAATGTATATTCCATAATACAATTTATTTGTGTGCGGTAGGTAGGTATCTTCTTAAAACGAAAAGCCTTGTAATCAGGTTATGCTGTACATTCAAAAGATGACTACTCTTAGGATAATAATAATTTCTGACAAGATACATGTAATATCTGCGGGGTGTATATAATTTTCTTATTGCAAACATACATTTAGACCTTCCGTTCGAATCAAATTAACGGACATACAAGTGTAGTTTGAACAGTCTTATACACACAACTCATTCAAAAAGCATTAACTCTCTATTTTTAAAAGTCAGTTTTATTTTTATTTGACGTTAAAATAGACCAAAACTTCTGCGAAATTATAGTAAATCAAAATTACTGTCGATTTGAGTTCACCAACGTCAGAGTTATGTGAAGTTTGGATAACATTATAGAAACATAATAGAAACATTTTTAATCTAGTCATAATACAATTCTATTAGAAGTTGTATGTTGAAGACATTAATTAAATTTAAATATTTATTTCAAAATTATAATTTTTGTTTATTAAAAAATAAATTGAAAACTAAAACCTATATCTACAAAATGTAAATAATATTTTCTGAAATTATTATCGCCTTTAGTTAGTGGTAAAAATAATGACAGTAAGAATAAATAATAATTTTAATTCAAAGCCTTAGTGGGTATGACAATTAATTATTATCATTAGTTTAAAATTAATCATGATATAAAATAATTATTTTATTGCAGTAGTCGGTGGGTATCTAAAAAAATATATTAATACTTAATAGATAAAGATTACTTATTCAATTTAAATAAAAAAATAAAACTTGTAATTATATGAAATAATAATTTATTAAAAATTGTTAGTTTAAGCAAAATATTAAGTAAAATAATGATAATTATTCGTAAAAATAGTTTTCATGTTAAGGTGTTATTTATTTATGGTCTAATCTACGATTTAATATTGATTTATGTTAAAACGATTTTGTTGATATATGTATGTCTATTACCTACCATAAAATAAATAAACGACTGTGTTTAAACTTTGAAAGTCATATTATTAAAAATTTTAGTAGCTTATTATCAATTCATCTCAATAAAATTGGATAGGTATAATTTTGTATAAAATAAATTATAAACATAATTTGATGTTCCGATGACGTGTTAGATATCAGTGTATTTTTATCAACGAGTGTACCAAATAATTCTCATAATTTAATAGTATAAGCAAAACTAATCAATTAATCAGTGGAACGACATAAAATATACAACTAAAATAAACTATAGTCTTCAATGTAGTATATTTTAAATAGTTTATAATCATTCCCGTAATCAGCAATAACAATACTTGATAAATTGATGTGTATATTTAAAAAATATTTGTCTTTTTTGAATCATAATTAATTATGGTGACCGTGTATACGTTGAGTATACTATGTAGAGATCGAGGAATACATTTTTCGCCCCAGAATCCTAAACACTTGTTTTTATATAGGTTATACAAGAAGTAGAACTTGACTATCTGATCTAAATGAAATGCTATTATCGATATTATTTATGGTCCAACACATATTTTGGAATAATATTTTTTATAATTTTCTTTGTAAAAGTATAGTAGACATTAAAGAATACATTTCAGTATTATTAAAGAGAATATAAAAACAAAATTGGTTTTGAAGGAATACGTGAGAGGATTATGTAATTATTTAAAACAAAAAACTAAAATAGTAAATAAATATCTCGATGCGTCATCCGATCAGATTGGAGTTGTTTACACGTTGAACGGAAGAGAGAAGGTTATTTATACATTTTAAAATTGAAAGTGTAAGTTCATCTAACCACCTATTATATAAAGACATTTCATTGTTTTCAAATTATCCAATATAATCACGATTAATGATGTAACGTATAAACCTACTATTCACGCGTTTTTAATAAGATTTGTTTTTTGTTCAGTCACAAAAGAGCATTTAAAACGCTTACCCATAAACCGTTGTTTCCAAAAAAGTTGATAGATTTATTTTAACATTAATAATAAATTATTGAAGTCAGCTATTGTTTCAGAAAAATATATTTTTAAAATAAATACGGTAGGTGCGGTGTCATATTATTACCATCCCATTGTGGAACGAGAATATTTTATTCGTATAATACATTCATATAAAAAGAGAAATGTAATTAAAATCGATACTCAATAGTTATAGGCATAAGCCTCGTACTCATATAATATATGCTCTTAACATAGTAATAAACAGTGCTATCCATACAAATAATTGCTATAGAAACCACAATAATACAGTTTAAATTCATCATTTTTATTAATTTAATCTCTTTATTTTCAAAACGCTTCTCCTAATAAAATAGTATTGACGAACCAGCTGTTCTTTAAATATTAATAAAATGCATAGTTTTACAAAGTGGTTAATATAATATTAATAATAGGTTATACATACATGTGTAACTATGAAAGGATGAAAAGTGGCAATTGTAAATACATTGTGAAAACATAATAAAAAAATACGTATGTCATCCTGATGTATATTCTATATAGTTTGTTTCGAGTGTACATCGTCATTGAGCTCACTGTAATGTATGTGTTAAATTTGAGTTTAATGTTAAATTCATCGCAAATGATAAACGATTCTGCTGGGTTGGTGTGTAGGTTATGTTACGTTAGCTTACTCTTATTTTTCTATTAGTTGTGTACATCAAGTCAAATACACTTTTACCGAAAACCTTGAGTAATATATTATCTTATTAACTAGTATCATAACGTGATATCATAATAGACTCCTGTTATTGCCTCTTAAGTCAATAGCTGACGTGTACCGCATAATGGTGTGAATAGGTTCGTAATACAAGTAGCTTAACATTAATTGTCTAAATATTTTGAAACTCGCATTGCTCATAAAAAAATAAAAAATATATTAATAAGGTAATAATGAAAAGTTCCAAATTTTAGTTGAATAACAATAAAAAAATACCTAATATAATTCGTCTTAGTTAAAATTCTTTAGTACTAATATGTTTAAAATGTAGTAAAAAAAATTAGTTTAAGATGTAGGCATAGCATCATACAATATTTATTTTGACATTTTGAAATTATTATTGATATATAAACTTATAAGGTACCTTGTATTCAAGACTAAACATGTTTTTGCTTTTTTGGTACGCTGTAATCGATTTTTTTATTGAAAAAAATAGCAGATTGGTTTTTGCAAAAATAGGTTTCTCTTAAATATTGTTTTGTTCCCCTCAAATTAATTTTAAGTTTTGTTCATTCTGAAAAGTAAAGAACATTTTTATAATACGACGGCGTTCAGGGTATGCAATTATCCTACATACATGTTCGCCGTATCAATAATTGATCATAATAATATATAATATTATAATACTGCTAGCTGAAAATGGACCATCTCTGCAGACTGGTGTAAACACGGAAAGACGTGAATGAATGCTTCGAAAAGCACCGGAGTGATATTAATCCGACGTGGTTACCGTTTACCGCAACCACACTCTTTTGATAATGAATACAATATATGGGTATGTGCTATACATGTAGGTATACCATCCAGCAGTCGTTGATGTAACATTGGATAAATGGCTAACGTGGCGATCATCTATTTCATAAAACTACAACAAGGGTCTATCGATGTTACTTCTAATCCTAAATAAACTGTGTATAATGCAAATAAAAGTCCTTACCATTAATAATACGTAATATACAAATACCATGCTCACAACTCACCGATGCCTATTCTAGCATTCTGTAACAAACGTGCATAAAAAAAAATTTAAATTTTAAAATAAAATAAACCATTTAGAATGAAATCTGGCTACTGGCTCCTAGCCCATGGTTCGTACAAAATAAAAATGTACAAAAAGGCTTCTAAGTTCAAGCAATTCATAGTTACCTGTACAACAACTCTGGTCAAAAATGTTCGTAATTTAATGTTAGAAAAAAAAACCGTTAGTGCTATAGAAAAACTTTACATACCTAAGACATATTCGAGAACAGTTAAATCAAATATTAAAATTTGACCTTTTATAAAGGCTTTTGTTTGTTATTTTTGTATTTAAATTCATTGTCTGCAATGTTAGACGTCCGTATCAAATAATTGTATCAATTAAACAGTACAAAAATGTCCCGTTAGCATTAAATTAAATAGGTACTGAAAAATCTTTTACGTATGTAATTAGATAGTTTTAATTTTATTTCATTGCATAAAATAAAATAAAAAGTGAGCAAGTACTTTTCAACTCTGCTGTATAATTTGTGTCAAGTGTTCTTCAATTTCATAAGTCCTGTAATGTAAGTACCTTCTAAATTTCAATTTAATGATAAATCCATGCAAACTAAAAATAATTGTGAACAAAAACGATCCGTCAGCCTATATGACTAAATATATTTTATTCTATACTTTTATATATTAATTGTATTATTGCTATATTATTTGTTTTATTGAAAGTTACATGTATATAAAATTGTGTGTATTTATATCATATTATATGACATTTTTATTTACTTTTGAATCAATACCGACTTAACGTTGTACTGTATGAATAGGTCTGTGGTATACTTACTATATATTGTAGTTAATACCTAACTTTAAATTAATCTAAATAATCTAAAAATGTCACGATGTGTATAAAATATAATAATACACGTTAAAATTTCAAGTCCTTATGGATAGTATTTTTAAACTACATAAAAATAACTAAAACTGTTATTCTCCGTTTAAATTTCTAATATCGTCAACATTTAAACTCTGGAAGTTTAAAAAAAAAATTGTGTTTAAATATTTTTTGATGTTTAGGTTTCAGTGAGAAATATTAATGAGAAACGTTGTATTAAAAGTGCTTGGCTATAACAATTTAAAGTTTCATAAATATTTCGCAACAAAGTAATTTTCAAATGTTCGTGAGCTTGATAAATGATCTGAAGAATTGAAAATCAAATGCTTTTAAATTAAAATTTTTTTAATTCAATACTTTTAAATTTAACATTGGTATAAATATTTTAAAAATAGGGCTGAGTACAAAAAAGAATGATTTAAGTTTCCACGAGTTCAACTTTTTGGGTTACAACAAAAAAAGACGAAATCTTTTGAAGAAAAATTTGGACAACTTCAGAGGTTTCTCACACTAAATTATCAAGTTGATTAAAAATGTTTGCTGAAAAAAAAACAACTGATTTCATTATTAAAATGTACGGATCATTATTATTAAAAGTAAATAATGAAGACAATTATTATAGCAGGTTAAAAAATTAATTAATGGTTGAATTTCATCAATTGAAGTAATATAGTCTTATACTATTATGTGATCTACACAGTACACTCGCACTTGATTCAATATGGACACAAAGAGGTTTTGAGTATTATTACAGCAAAACTCATAGTATTTAGGTTTTCACTTTAGGTACATTGCAAAATTTTGTATGTGCATACAAGATGTAAGAAAAGTCATAAAGAGTGTTTCACTTGAAAGTAAAATATGAACTATATGTGTTTATCCCTGAGAAGTAAACTCATTATGCGCCTACGACCGCCTAACTAAACAAATTTATTACCAAATACTAAAAAAGTATCTCTAAAAAAGAAGACAATTATAGTGTTCCAAACTTGTATCAAACTTGTTTCATTAAAGTTTACACTACAAAAATTGTTATTTATAAAAAAAAAAAATATAACCACTTATATTATTCGCACAAACAATTTGAAAATAAATAAACCAAAAACTTACTACGATAAATAACGGTTCATGTAATGATGTTAAGAATTACAAATTGTTTGCCATTATAGCTTTACGCCATTGAAACTGTTACCAACTCATTGTTTCTGACTAGGGCGTAGACAGCCATCATCAGTTTTTTAGTTAAATCGTTGTAAATATATTTATAACGATTTCACATAAGTACCAGGTAACATATTATTATCTGTTAACGTGTTATTGATTCGACTACTTGTGGTTTATTCTGTACTCATACGTTTTTGAAATGTATTTATATTTAAAAAAATTGAAAATATAACAAAACAGAAATAAAATGGAGTTATCAAAAAACGTATACAGATTTATTTGAAAGTTTACTGCACTTGTGAGTTGAGAGTACCTTTTTCTTAACGAACTAAACGTTACTCAAGGGATTTAGGTCACGAGAGCGGTGCCAGCGGTCCGTTCTGGTAGTACGGTAGTCTAAGAGCTATGGCTACCATCACTGGACTATTGAATTATAACTACCTTTGTCGTAAACGGAGTGACAACGAAGTGCTTTTTTTTGCAAATGTGTCCTCCGACTGTAACATTGGTAAAACTTTCATTTTATATCGACACATTGTTAGTTTGTAAAATGAAAAATATGCACTGTCAAAATAAAACTTAAAATCTAATGTTTTATAATTTCGATTGTTTTATCGTCGTTTTAAAATGCCTTTGAAGACAGCATTGATAAAATCGAACAAATTAAAAGTTAATCGCAAACTGTACCTTTGTGTTAGTGTTGATATGACCGACCACGTTAAAATTTACCGGTGCCAAACGCTGGAAATTTGTTTTGTTACTTTTATAATTATTTATTTCTTCCCAAATTTATAGGACCACCTCCACATATATTGTTATGACGAGAACATAATATAAATGTGATGAAAACCAATTCACAACCAATTCATTACAAACTATTAAAACTATTATGTTTAAAATGTGACTATTTATACAATTTCAGATTTCTTTACTTTTTTTTATCGAGAACTCTATTAATTAGTTTTACAATGTACCTATATAACTCGTATGCCGTTGGAAAAATTGGTTCTTATTTATTAATATTACAACATGTTTAATGTTTTCCCCCGATTATAGTAAATCCTATAATGTTTTTCTTTTAAAATTAATAAACAGGCAGGTGGAATATTAAAGCTTAATAATTATTTAAAACTATTAAAACTGCATAAAATCCAATTTAATATCAAATCATGAAAAATAAACTGGAAAAAGACTGAGTCCCACGAATATACCTTGAATAAAATTGAGACGAAATTGTCACGTAATTTAGTACCCATATTAAATAGGTCCTGTAATATGGTAACATTGTATTTAATAGATTTATCGTTTTCTTTTGCACACTCAACTTGGTCAATAAAATATGAGTAATTCTATGCAACTCCATTGAACATACCTGTTTTAATACTCACGTATTGAATATTTTTTTATTTTTTAGACTCAGTAAAATAAATCTTATTTTTTAGAATCAGTAAAATACCTATCGAGCGTTATTGTATTTCACGAAGAATTTTATTTTTAATCAACATGCCTTTGTATATAGTTTAGCCAATTCATTAAATATGTATAAGAAATCGTGTGGGTTCAAACACTCAATGCATTTTCTAGACGCTTAAAAAAAAAGTTATTTTCCGCTTTATTCGAAATTCAAAAAAAGCGTGAAGATATAAGCATGGTTTACAGATAAGTCTGTATTTTTTGTTTTTAAATAATCTTCTCCAGGAAGGAAATTCTTTAATCCTCACACAAATAATAATGCTACCAATCGATGTTCATAATAAATTTAATTTGATTTTTGTATCCATTAAATTGTGAAGATGTGATGTGCATCTCATCTTAAATAATTTTGTTTCTAGTTACCTTATATCCAGTTGAATACAAAAATAAAAAAACCTTTTCTTTGTTCCCATCTTATAACTTATGAATTATAAGTTTATGATAGAAACATTTCTATTTGGGCGTTGTTTTAAGAAAATAATTTTCATCAGTTTTCTCCAATTTAAATATGCTAATTTTCAGAACACAAAAATAATTATTGAAATAACTTTTTTACAATGTCGTTGATCATACAATTGAGTCAGTACACTTTTTTTTATCATATTCATATTATTTTCACGATTGAAATATGTGGATATTTTTGATGTGATTTCTAAATAATTTGTTGTTAAAAAAAATATATTGTTTAACATATTATGTATACAATGCAAATAGTTATTTAATTATTGAAATGCTATATATTTTTTAATAGGTAGGTTCACATTAAGAAATTGAATATTTAATATATATATTGAAATTTAATATTAGGTATTAGTAAACAATGCAATACCATCAGATAATTTGCTCATAGTTGTAATTAATTGGCCTTGAAAAATTACATGGTCAGTAGTATTTTGATGATTCTTATAATCTATTTCGAAAAAAAATGTATAGGTACTTGATTTTTAAACGCACCAATATTTTGTTAACTTCTAAACATAGATTAAGTTCGATGAACTAAGAACAGTATTCGCATTTATGGGTATTTAATAATATGATGTTTTGAACATGACGGTATAGGGTAAGAACTATCATTTTAATACAAAAATCATTACAATTAGTGGTTGTCAAGTATAAATATATAATATCATATCAAATAAATTAAAGCCTGATTTTCAATTTAAGTTTATGAAAACAACTGTTGTACTCAGAATCTTATATCTTAAAACAACACTAGGTACCCATGGATAAAAAATAGAGGTTTCACAATATATTGAATCGAATAAAACGATACAAACAAATAATCTATCTAAATAATATTCGTACACGCTGCAAATAACTACCATTTAGCCATTTATAATTAAAATGATTTAATAATTTATATTATTTATTTATGTATTTTTTTGTTTAATATTATATAGTTATTACTGATAATTCATGTTCACGATTAGACACGCATTTGACATGCTTTTTACAGTAGAAATATTATTTATCGATTTGGTAATTCCTTTTATACCTGATCTACGTTAAGATATAGTTCAATTTTTATCTGACATCATTCGTAGGCAGGCATATGCGATAACATAGTTATAAAAACTTAAATCTATTTAACTAACATTATTATGCGAACGTGTGGCTGACAGAAGTCGTCCAAAATTATGGAACGAGCGGTGGTTTGGTCCAGACACAGCAATAAACGCTTTAAGTGGTCATGGCTGTGGTATACTGTCTGAAACGGAGGTACATAATAGGTCCTATATTATGTGGTTAGCAATTCAGAAATTGCGCCGCGTGTGCATAAAATACTTAAAACCCTGTTAAAATGGTATATTATGCGGTTTTTTATTTTGACCGCTGGACGTTATTTTATCTGTTCGTTTTTACTAAAATATTCTTAGAAATGTCAAATTTCAAAGATTAACGTACAATTTTAAAAATCTTCTATGATTATAAATGAGTAATTGGGTATTGACGTGTTTGCTATTTTGGAGATAATGGTGGTTTCAAAAAGTTAATTTTTTTCATTTTCTATAAAGTATGAGTATTTAAAAAGAAAAATTAATTATGTTAAATTAAAACACGCTTATCTTGATACAGAATTAAAATATTTAAAAAAAATCAAGCTGGTACGCAGGAAACATTTGTTTTTATAAGACTTATAATCTCTTTGTCATAAATTGAACCTGAGAGTTGTAATCGTAGAAGTACGGAATACCTTTGTTGCTGTATTACGCGGCAGAAAAACATAGGAAACAAATGTTGGTGTTATGAGCCCTTGAAATTCTTCTAAGTATTTAAAAAATGTAATTGTGTAAAGTAAATAATAATAAAATACGAAACGTTTCAAGCTCCAAGAATAAGTTTTTTGAAAATAAGACAAAATAACTAGGTACAAAATTATTTTTCATTTAAATATCAAATCGTATCGAAAGCTACTGATGGCACTCTCAGGTGTATGTTAGAAAAACATATTACTGACTTTGTATTAAACGTTGAAGCCTTAAAATATTAAAATTTAAAATTACATTGATTTTTAACAGTAGAATAATATGCAGATATTCCTAATTTTGATAAAATTTGTAAAAAAATAAACTTAATTAACATATAATGACACAATAAAAAAAGATTGACAATATATTTGATATTTTTCTAATTGAGATATGAAAAACTTATGAGGATTGAGGAATAACCTTATATTACATTTTTAACCACTTTTAATCAAAATCAAAAACAATATCATAATTAATTAAAAAAAATTGAAAGTTAAAAATACCACAAAAAAGAGGCAATTTACTTGAAAATTATATCATGTCTAGTAAATGCTTAAATGAATATCCGATAAATATGTCAAGTCTCTATAATTATTCATTTTTGAACTATGACAAAAAAGACGAAATTACTATTTTTCAAAAACTGGTTATATGTAAGTACCCAGTAATTATCGTTTTTCATAATTTTTTTTTTTGTTTTTTTTTTCTATTATTTTTGAAAGAAGAGATGATTTTTTTCTTTTGATTTCCAAAATTACCTAATAAATTCAATAATTTTTATCGATTTTTCTTGAGGTCAAAACCACATACATAATTATAAAACTAGTGCATTCGTCGCTGCTCTCGGAATCTATCACTTACTGTAACTGCGATTGTATTAAATAATCTGATGTCAGGATATCAAATAAAAATAAGGCATAATTATTCTAATGTGGTTTACCGAAAGCTTATGTATATAGTTATGTTTCATTTGAGATTATAAAACCGTGCCCTGCACAACCATGATAATCGGGCGACCTCACTCATGAATCACTCAATCACCGTAATAATATAATATCATATTTCACCCATTAACAATCCAACTATCGATAATATATACACTGTGTTATGAATTTTACAACATACCAACGACTATTGCAGGTTGTGAACTTACTATTTGCGAGGACTCAGAATTATATTAAAATGTAAAAAGTAAGAAATGAGACATAATTCCACGATTTGTCCGTTGTGGACAATAATCTGCGGACTCTTCTATTTCTAGAAGCTATCACAAAGTATAACAACAAACAAACAAACAAACAAATACCTTTAAAATTTCAAGGGACATCTTAAGCGAACAATGGTAGTATATTGCAGTGACATATTTTGAAACTATTTAAGCCATTTGTTGTATCAAGACTACCCCGTTCGTTCATGGCGATATTCAAGATGACATAATATTATACAAGTGACATATTAATATAAATTACTATACCACCTGTCCAGGGCATTTTTAAAGAATCCTGCAAGTGTAGGTATTGAAAAAAATATTTTTCTTTGAATATCTATATGAAAAATGTAACAGAAGCTTTTTCTGATAAATAAAAATATATATGTATTCAACTACCCGGTGCTATCATTGCTGAATTTCAACAGAATAATATGTTTCATGATCTGCACATAAAAGACCTTTTATAATGTTTTAAGATAAAACGTTTCTAAGAATTTATTATTTATTAATACCAATACAATAGTGCATACTATTCAAATCCAAATAACATTTTTCCATACAATACAATATGATGTATATGAAGAAATTGTTTTTTGTATATTATATAGAATATATTATTATATTTGTAGGTAACATTTGTATTACTTTACAAAATGGTACTTTATTTTGTTTATTTTAATATTCGTACTTACAAACTACTCACAAATCTAAATTAACATGAAATAATACAATACAACTTATTCAAACTAATCAATAGTTTACTGTTCCGTTTTGAATATCAGAGTACTAAAACTAAACTGAAACCAAAGTAGAAATAATATAGTAAATTATTTTTAGCGTTAAATGCAAAATAAACTATGATATTTACACTAGGTATGGAAATAGAGTGGAAAGAATTGTTAAACGTACCATTAGAGATTTATAAAATAATGATTTGTTTGCAAAAGGTGAGTAAAAATAATTAAAATAATTGAATTTTTTATTTATTAGGTATTTATAGAATATATTAAAATATCACAAAGTCCCTCAGAAATTATTATTACTATAAGGTTTTTTGTTAAATGGTAAACGGCTGTCTACGTTACACAAGTATAGTTATAAATACAATTATATTATAATAAGATTAATTTATTGCTTCGTTTAAATTTTTTTAAACTATTATCATCATATTTATAAGCCTTTTTTAAATTATATTGAGTCAAATCTATATTGCAATTTTTAACTGTTACTTAGTTAATTAGTAATACAAGTTTCTCTGTAATCGATTATACGGCATTATACGACCTAATATAATTATAGAAGTCTTTGCGTTTGACATACTTAGTGGTTTAAAGTATAATCATAATGTTGTTGAGTTCATGTTATCACTAAGTGTCTTGTTTCTTACGAAAAAAAAAAGTTTATTTTTAAAATTTAAATTTTAAACACAACTATTGTAAAATCATGAAATAAATCGTGGAACTCTGTATGCTGTATTGTAGGTGCCGAGTGGTACCATTGAGTAAGTCACTGTAATGTATTTGTTTAGTTTGAATTCAAATCGTTGTGTACGGCGAAAAATAATTCTCTGTGAGTATATTACATTTCTACGGATATTATACTATTGTATTGCAATTAGTTGTTTATTTTTCTATTAGAACTGACTTCTTCCAAACATAAATCGTACACATTATCTACATAGTAATCATGAAAATAGTATCATAAAACATAATCTGCCATTACTCATTACCAGCGTACCGAAGAACGATGTGAATAGGTTTACAGTATGAATGGCTTAAAATTAATCTAAATATTTTGAAAATATTATAGGGTATAGAAAATAATAATATACTACCAGCTGTTGAAAAATTTTAAACCCACACGAATGATATTTTGTAATTACAACAAAATAACGGTACAACAGTATTTCGTTGAAATTTGAACTTGTCCAAAAACATGTCTAAATGTATATTATCATGAATTATTATTTTGTACTCGATAACGTGTTTCCCACTTGATTGTTGTTATTCAAAAATAATATACGTCGTATAATAATGGGTATTATAGTCACACTTAATGTTGAGTATAAGCATACAAAAATGTGTTTAATGGCTAACGCATCGATGTTACCATCATCTGACAAATTTCCACTAGCGACATGGTTTGCATATTACGATTTTAATATTACCGGGCAACTGAGCTGCAAAAAAAAAAAACAACGAGTGTATGTAAGATTTCAGTGGAGTGTGGAAAGGAAATGAAAAGTAGTTCCCCCGGGATAAATAATATATGAAACGCGTACAGGTTTCATTCACAACAATATGTTAAGACCTTTTTTCACTTTAAAGGGTAATATTTTGTTGCGAATCCAATTTAGAAAAAAAAAATGTAGCTAAGCAAGGACGTAGGCGCCTTTTTTATCTAACTTATACTCAATGATTGTATTTTGTGTCACTTAAAATTAAATTTTATAATCAAGATTTGACATTTATAATATGATATATAATATGTATTTAGTACTTATAGAATAAATAGTTTTTGAAAAAAAGCCCTTGCCAGGTTTGTGCATATAAAACATGTACCTATCAATTTAAATATGTATTTAAGTTTATATCCTAATCTTTGCCTCATTTAAGTTTAAACAATCATAATGGAAACTCATGTAAACTGTACCTAAATTCCTTAAAATGTGTATACATTTTGTTTAAGATTAAATTAAATTGCATATCTAAGTACACGATAGAATTGTGTTTACGGTTTGTGGATGACTTTAAAAAGATATTTTTAGCTTAAATATTTTTAAACCTTAGAAGTTAGAATAATGTAATTAGTCCAAGACATTTTTGCTAAGGAATCGTTTGGTGTATATTTTGTTGAAATTTGTGGGCAAATTCGTTTTTGATAATAGTAAATTGATAGGTAATAGTACTTTTATTATTTGATTTCCACTATCCCAGGAATTTTATACTTGAAAAAGTCTTGAGACAAAAATGATAAAGAAATAAATACGTACCTACATTTTTCTAGCCCTCCACAAATTAAATCAATGTGCATTAAAACTTAAATGCATATTTGTAAATCATATTTTATATACATATAATTGGAAGACAAAATGTTCATCTGTGAAGAAAACTAAACAAACGTATAATCATTTAACAACGGAAGGGCAGATTTGGGATCTTTACAGCTCAGTAATTTGTGAAATTATTCTGAGAGGTCTATGTAGATTCTGTGGAAGTATGCCCACGGATAAACATATATATTTGTATATTTAAATTAAAGCACTATGTTGATGTAGAAGAACAATAATTATAGGTAATACATAGGAAATGTATGATGATATAGTATAAAATAAACCATTCATCAATGGTGGAAAAGTCAAATAAGGCAATAATGCAGTGTGATAACAAAGGTACTATATTATACAATTTTAAAACATAATGTTGGTAATACATTTGTTTTATTTCATTTTAGTCTGCATACATAGGTACTCAACAATTATTTGTCTTATTAAAATATAATCAATTATGTTTCAAGTGGCAAATAAATGTTTTATTACCATAGATTGAACACTGATTTGTAATAAACTAAATTTATTAATTTAATAATTTGATTTAATAATATACCTACATTTAGATTAGAAACAAAAAGGGTAATTATAATAAAAAACGTGTTGTTGGAAAATTATATCAAGTAGACAGTACATAGGTATAACTAGTGATTTTAAATCACTGTAATAATCTTTTACGAGAATATTATCAAAAACTGAGAATAGTAGGTAGGAAATTTTCATTTTTCTTTGAAATTTAATTTAAGAGGCTCAAAAAAAGGACAAAAGATCAAGCTTTCTACATAGCGTCTACCAACTTTAAAATGATGTACATTGTTCAATTATACTGAGTGATAAACAGAAAACTCACTAGTCACAACTTATAAGTACGAGTCATAACTTTTGACTATTGAGTTTCTAATATAGATAAATTTAATAATTGTTATTATGCTTACCAACCAATAATTATGATATTAATTGAGGATATACTACCCACAACTCGCATTTCTTAGTAACATACGTTGTTATTTAAAACAAAAACACATACCTTGTAAAAAGTGAAATAATTACAGTTGTTTAAATTAAAAATAAGAACACATAGATAGGTACTTGATATTTTCAGAAATATTTATAAAAAAAAATCTGAGTTTATTCTCTGTATCCCGAGAATATTAATTTGAGAATAATATTCATAAATCTCTAGATATTACTACTATTATAGTGAGGTATAACTTTGTTGTATAATATCATAATTATGAGGTACACACTTTTATAGTTTTCAACACAACATCAACCAAACCTTAAATTAATATTCAAAGACTTTTACACTCCAAAGTACTAACTAGATCCAATTTGCTACCAAACACTATCCTCAGCACTTGTAAAAAACTTTTAGTGCTATAAAAAGGGGTAATAGACACATAAAAACACACATCATTTTAAAATGTATACATTCGTCGCCCTGTTTAGGATCCAAAATAAAATAATACAACAAGCTAATAAATAATAATAGGTACATATACGGTGGTGTAAAAATAATATATAAAAAACATTTTCTAGACCAATCTGTATAGATTTAAGATACGGTGTGTAGTGTGTACACACTAAATAGATTTTTGATATAGTTTAAGATTTTTCGAAGTGTCATACTGTTCTGCATATAAGCAGGTACTACCTATGATGTTTTATAATAAAATTATCAAATTTCAATTATGTGAAGTGTTTTGGAGACAACTCTCCTGAGCTATTTTTATTTTATTTATTCAATAGTGGTAAATTCTACGACGTGGATAAAATGAAACACAATATGCTTGGTATAAACGAAATTATAAAGTACACATATCGATGTGGTCGCCGGTACAATAACGGTCAGTGACATTATAGTAAGTAGGTACCTCAATAGTTAGTTGAAACCATTTAAATTATGGCAGAGAAAACTTAAAAGTTTAAATAACAAACTAAATAATGACATTTAAGCTTTAGAACTGTGTCACGAAGACACTTACCTACCCGGCGGTCTTAAATCAGTGATGTCATATTGATATTACTCTCCCAGTTACTCAGACAAACGGAAATATTTTATAAAGATTAAAAACTTAACTGTGCAACTCGATTTCTGAGGTATTTAATAATTTTAATAATATCATGTCGGACTATAACTTTTTTATGTTTAAATGACATTGAAAAGAACATTTCACCCAATAGCCTATAGGAACTGTCGTCTGTCATATTGGTTCAATATACTATAATATTTCCTAGAAGGTTTTACCAAAATTATAGCCGTCTGAAATGACTTTTTTCTCCGTTATATTTTTAACAAACCGATTTTATTTTATATTTTTTAAGAGATTATTGTTTTTTTTTTATAATAGAAACACATCTTTTCATTAACCCCGAAGAATATTGTGTAAGCCAGTGCATAACCACTGAAAAATAATTTGAAATAAATAAAAATATTCATTAAACAAAAAAATCAAACAACTATTTGCACCATAATAATTTTGACGTCAAGTAACTACATAATAACGGACAATAATTTATAACTGGTGACCCATGAAGAGGGATCAAGAGTTTACACGGTTCTTCATTTTTTAAACAATAAATTGTCTTTCAAGTAATTATTTATTTATATTCTAATCGGTTCATTTTTGTTCTTATTTTATGAATTGTTTTATGCCCAGTGTTTGGCGCTAAGACGGTTTTTAATGTACGGCAGCTAAAAGAGACTTAATTGTTAAATACGCGAATTATAATCTATCAGTTGATATTAGAATAGTTCAGGCAGTTCGGTATCGTCTGACGTTCAGATACACATTTTGAACTAGTTTGTATTTTTATATTAAGGTATTATAAGATATGAGTTTGTGCATTGACATGATTATGGTTGGGGTTAAATGTTGCGTGGAAAGAGTACACACCTATAAACGCTATTATAGAATACATATTTTAAAAGTCGACACAAAATATACGAACAAATGCCATCGTGATGAAATTGAGAACTTCTCGGAACTTTTTTCAAACTCTGTGCACATTACATATTGATATAAACACACATGTTTGTAATACGTATAATAACATGTTTACCATAATAAGTCGGTAACGTAAACTTTATTGCGTTCGAGCACGAGGCGTGTAAGAAAATATTGTTATGATATTCGAATAATTTCGTTTTGAAAAACGAATGATGATCATAACGGAAAGAGAAACATTAAAGAGCAGCCATACGGTGGAACTCGAGAATTCACTCGATCGAAATATGGACGAGAGTTTTAATCTTTAGTTTTTTTTTTTCATGCACAACGGAGTTTCAGAACATTTCGATTTTGAAATCAAAGACATCGCGTAATGATTTTCTACAAAATACGAGCATCCGTGTTTAAGGAACAGTTGCAACTATTAAACAGAATTATAATGCGTTTGTATAGTTACTACCTCCAAATGTGAACTATAGACACAAAGGTCACAAAGGCCACCTATTTTCATTGGGGTTCCTTTGAACTTCGTACGCGCATGGACCATAATCCAATATGACGATCAGTGATCGCTATTCAGCTCCCATTCTTGTACCGTAATCCATCTTACTATTGATTTTGATCATGGAAATTTCACAGGATAATAGTACACATTACACACACACACACACACACACACACACAATACAAATAAATGTTGAATAGAGCCAGACGCGTGCATTATAATAATTGCATTACGAAGGCTGGGGGAATTGACGAGTTCAAATGTAACATTTTTAGTTAAAACGTTAGTAAATTTTAACCGAGCTGAGTACCTGGGTGCCTGCTGACTATCGTTAATTTTTTTTTGGCAGATAACTTTTAATTTAACAATATGCAGTTACTTTTTAGGATATTTATAACGAGTTGATTTCGTGAGGTTGTACAGAAGCATTGAAATTACTATTTACTGATTTGTAAATAAACCATTGCTTCGCACTCGAAATAATGAATTCATACAATCCGGTGTATTACATTTAAAACGTTAAAAAAAACCACATTATAATGATAAACACAGGTGTACATTGTGTTTGTGTAGATATTTCTGAAAAATCTGTGGTAACGTCATAATCAGTTTTAAGACGTAAAACATGATAAGGTGAGTTACTCCAAGATTGGTAGATTGAATTAAGATAGTCTTTTACTTGTGAGGACGATCATCCATTTTGTAGGTATCTATATGCTATTATTCTTAGAAATTAAAAAATTTTATTTTATCTTTTCAGTGAGATATTTGTAACTCAATGTTTTCATTCATTTTCGACTCGATGAAGTTATAAAAAAAAATTTCTTAACTCAACTTAACTTAGTAAATGTGTTATTCAAATTCATTAGAATGCTAAGCCGTGTCAATCCACAAATATGGTGTTAAAGTTGAACAACTACAAAATTGAAATAATAGTCGAACTTTTGAAGTAGGTGCATTTTTTTCTTCAATAAATTCATATTTTAAAAATAAGTATACAATAAATGATTGTTTGAAATACAGCTTTTACCTTTTTTTTTATAAATATCAATTTTAATTAAGAAAAAGTTTTAAGTTATATTTAATGGCTTATTTTTTATAATCACTTTGTTACTTAAAAGTCACCAAGAGTAAACCAAAAAGGTTAAGAAAAACCAACTATTATTATGAGCACATTAGTAAAAGTGCTGTTACATTCATTTTTTATCACATTACATAACAATTTGACTAATATACATTTCATCCCAAAAGATTTAGGTAAAAAAAAATGTTAAAAGTTTTTATTTATTCTATATCAAATTTTTAGTACAATCTAAAACTATTAGGAATAACGCTATAATATAATATTAAAGTATAAAAAAGATTAGGTATTAATTTAAATTTTAAAAAAAATGGCACATATTATGTAATTTTGAAGCTTTCAAATAAGATTTTTTTTTTTGCTGATGCGCTTGTAAAATTTAACATAAATTAGATTTTTTACAAAAGTCTGTCATTTTATGAAAGGATTAAAATGATTTATTTGGATTAAAAATATACGTAGGTATGTACACTTCTTATTAGATACTTCATTTAATTAAATATATTTGTATGTTTTTTTAAAAATGTATTAAGAAAGTTTTTATAAATATAAATACTCATAGTGATTAATATTGGAATAGTTATATTTTATAATATGAATTCAGTGTAATTTTTACTTAAAATACATAGAGTATTGCATACATATTTTTTTGATTTAAAGATTAAAGCTTCAACAGCGGGTTATTAGCCTAGCATTGAGTCGTACATTATTATGTTTCCTAAATATTATACATTTTAGAAGGTTGTGCTATTTATTACCTATTTAATAAATGAAATCATTTTCATAGTTGTTTGGTTTTCATAGAGCGCCTCTGCAATGTTCGGCTGGTCTTCGAGTATTGAGGTGCCCATATTGTATACACCTCTCCACTGTGTGTTTGATGGTTAGTGCTTCGTGGCATGTGTCGCATATTGGTTGAGACTCTTTACTAATTAAGTACGAGTGTGCGAGAAAGGAGTGTCCAATCCATATCATTGCGGCGCCTTGTTGTCTATTAAAAGTGGTATTTATTAAGCATCATAATTAGGGTTCTAAAATTTCGTGAAATTGAGTTATTTGAAATATTTCATTTTTATGAAAAATAATAAAAAATAATTTTAATTTAAATCTAGAGTAGAAATATTATCGAAATATTTCTTAGGTTAGGTTCATTTATTGACTGACTTTTGTAGTGTGACTACTGACTAGATAACAGCTGATCACAATAGGAACTAAAATTAATTTATATACTTAAAATTAAATTAAAAATATAATAAATAATAATGCTTCAATCTAGTGATGATTTTGTAAAACATACCAAAAAAAAAAAAATTAAAGTATTATATTTTTCAATATTTCGTTGAAAGATTTCAAGAAGGCTGAAAGTTTCAAGTTTGAAATATTTCAAAGTGAAAATTTAATGTGAAATATTTCATAATCATAAATTCATAACTCTAATCATAATGATATGGTGGTTTGAGTGTTCACTTTTTTTGCCACTTTAATGAAATGGGCAAACTTTAATTCTTTGAATACTACTTAAAAAACGTCTTAACACAATGTCCATATATAATACACATTACTTAAGCCTGTCATTGGTCGAGTGGTGAGAGATTCTCTCACCACGCTATTATTTTGGCCACCGCTGTTTTTTACATCGGCTTATGGCCCAGTCGTTGTAATTATGCTATAGATACTTTTCCGGATACATTTAATCTAATAATACGGATAAAACATAAAAGTAATTATTTGAATAAATATTTTAAATATTTTGTATAAAAGAAAATGCAAATACTGAAATTTGTATAGTTTATAAGTGCTCATAACAGAACAGTTAATAAGAATTACGTAAGAAATGTGTTTTGGTTGTCTATAAAGTATTATATCATGACATTCGACCAAAGGAGTACAAAAAAAAAGACCAACGACGGGGTAGTTTATTTTTCTGAAGATAAATATAGTTAGGATATCTAAACTGTAACGGTTGAACTCAAATAAAAGTTCGTATTACAACTATTGAGCTATAACTATTAAAATTACAAAAAATGTATCATTATAATGTTTCATTTTATGAATATTCAAAATTGTATATTATACCTAGGTACAGTATACCTTTGACTAACCTTGTAAATTGTTTCGAGTTCTAACCTCCCAATAATTTAATTACACTACAACTATGATCAGACTATATGTACATAATATGATGACGAGTAAGTTGTGGAAGGAAGAATATTGTATCTCCCAGTAGCTTAAAAAATAGTACAAATTATGTATTCCCTTAAAAAATATTGGCCACGGGCCACCTCACCTGGTATAGTAGTTGTACCGCCATCAGCATTGATATTTTTTCTAGTCGTTTCGTATATTTTATAATAATTTAATTTAAATTTTTCGTATAGTATTGTCTGTCTATCGTAGTGATAAAATGGCAATACAAATACCTTTTTTTCTTAAAAAAAAAGCTAAGGCGCGAATTACAATTGATAACCTGACGGTAACTCGGTTAGATGTGATTCATAAATTATAATTGTGCATTCTGTCATTCGTAGTATTTTTATTTTGTTGTTGAAAGTAAATAAATGAGAACATTGACGATCTGTAAAGTTAGGTAATAGTTATAAGTACATTTTAGTCAGTGGAGTAGGATGGAGAGGTGGGCAAACAAAAACAAACTGGATGACGTGATGGAAGTGTCCAGTGACACATATTCACCTTAATTGGGTCAGATTATATTTATGTATAGTATAGGCTTATTTTTAATCGTTTCTCGTGGCCAATTACATTTTGAGCGTTTAGATGGGTTGTACCCACGAGACATTAGTTATTTGTAAGATACAAAAAATAAATAACTCAGTTTGTACGTTAATTTTCGGTTTCTTTTTAATCGTTAATTTAACAACCCGAGTTAAAAAAATGAACTTAACTTTTGTCTTCAAACCTTTTTAAAATGCATTCTTATTAACTTAATTGAACGGTCTTGCAGGACTTATATTATACACACACTTAAACAAACGGTCCAAGACTAACGTCATTATGCGGTAGTTTAATTATACGGTGTGTCTTATCATGGTCAATTCCGTGAAATGTTAATGTTCTCCCTCAATATTTAATCATTCCGGTCATAACTTGCTCGCTTCACACAATGACTTAAAAAGTGTCCATTTCACGAATATATTGGGCCATTTTATGCCTGCAGTGATGTAACATGTACATAACACGCTACACGAACTTATCTATTAATTAGCATTAACTTTAAAATTAAACCTCTATAATTATGAATGAGAAAAACGACTAAAAATTACTACCTTCTATAGTCACGACGTCTTTTGAGTTTTGACGAAACCAGATATGTTAAAAAGTTTTAATGTTTCATGAGTTAAATTATACAACGTGGTTTCTAAAAGCGCTATGCCAAAGTTATAGTAAATATATTATGTGTACCGTACTTTTAAGTACAATATGTAATTAATTACTAACTAACTTATATTGGCCTAGGCAGGTAATTATTATTTTGAGATGCAAAGAAATTTCAAATTTCTTGCAAAAATTCAATTCACAAAATAAATTTATTTGTTTAGAATATTTTTTAATTATACACACTATATTAACTTACAATGAATTACGTGTCACATTATCTCGTTTCCAACAAATATTAAAGTATATTATCGAATGTATATGTTAAGTTGTGATTGTTATTTTAATTTTAAAACTTACTGAGATTTGACGAATACAAAACCAATAGGTTTTAGATTTTAGGAAGAGTGATTGGACTGCAGCGGTTTTGTTTTTTTACCATCTGTAATGTTAAAACTTCAACAATATAATAGAATATATCTATAATATATAGAACTGTTGAGTGGTTATTGTTCGGTTTCTCAATGGATTTTTTAGGCGTAAAGAAAAATTAACACCGGGTAATCGTGGTTCTGCAGAAGAAATAGAAATATCAATTTTAAACAAATCCACTCAGAATCGAAGGTAACTTAATGGTTACTGTAATATTTGGTACTCATACCGTAATACACCAAGATTAACGAGAGTCAACTAGTTTTCAAAATCCAATCTCTTTCTCCTTTCCTTCCTTCCCTTTTGATTGATTTTTTAGTATTCCCACAACAGTTAATAATCCTGGTTAGTGAAAGTTAATTACTAAATAAATGGACATAATATTTTTCTTAATATTGTTGTTGTAGACGCAGAGTCATCAAAACATAATATTGGACATTGGGTATACTGTAATGAGTGTATTCTTGTTGACATATACTTTATTTTAAGTACCGGCGGCTTCAAATATCTGAAGTTGTTCTATGGAACTTTGAAACACTTGTTCAACCTCAAAAAGCGGGCACAGTGTGCTTAAGAAAAACTTTACATTTTCTCTTCAGCGTGGAAAAACAATGAATTATAGATAAGATTTTTCGGGTTTTTGTTTAGTAAATAATATTGCGTATTTTTTTTCATCATTCGTCGACAAATAATTTTGCGAATCGATCATAAATCGCTCGAATTCGTAAACGGCGTGTTTGCGTTCCCCGCGTGCTTTCTGCCGTTCAGAATTCAAAATCATAATATTTAAAATATCAAACAATTGTATTCATTCATATGAATCTTAATGTAATTACTATATGCAAAAAAAATCGTGTGCTCAAGTAAAATGTAATCATATGATTGTTCAATCAAAAACATATGATTCGTATAAAAGGCGGTTGCAATAATAATTATGTAATTATATAATTTATTATGCGTTGGTTGATAGGAATAACATATAGGTAGGTACTGCGAAACACAAAATCAGTCAGAAAAAAATAGTTTTACCCACCTCAAAAAACATTTTAATCATGGTAATAAAAAACACATTATTAATTCAGAATAGGTATTTTAGTCCTAAAATATTATTTTGGAGGTTGTGAATAGGGTTAGGTGATTTTAAGAATTCGTGGTTTTGTATTTTCGAAATCTTTGAATTACTGTGAATTACTCATTGAACAGCAGATTTGAATGTTAAACATACTATTTCTATAATTAATTCAACCAACAGTGGCACCAAACCCATCCTTGCTTTTAGATGTATCGATATACTTTTAAAAATGTCGTGAAACAGTATTTTTACGGTAGAGAACATCTTAACAACTATATTATATTTATATACACACGTAAATTGGTTCCTAAAATTTCATAATCTATGCATATTATACATATAAAATGATAAGGTGACTGACCGTGTACAATGTATACAGATTTGGATCTTTTTATAGACAACCTATTGGCTATTCATGATTGTAACGATGGCGAGTGTTTAAAACGCACAGACTCGACAGGTTGCCTACCTAGCTATATTGCCAACTTGTACTTGCAGGGGCTCATCGTCATGTGCGCGATTCACAGCAGGTGGAAATACTGAATAGTGCTTGCATATAGTCCGCGTGCCGACTGTCTATCTAATCACAGATTGATTACCTATGTTTTAAGTTGCACGTTAATTGATTTTCACTCGAGGAACTATCTTGCTAGACACTCGAACCTAGTTTTTCATTTTATACTTTTAGCATACAAAAAAGCACCGGAAATGCGATGGCACGAAAAGTATTCAATCCGTCGTATGGATATTGCAAATGAATATTCGAAAAAACCTAAATATTTGCTCAGGCAACGCCGTTGGGGTTAGTCTAATATATATATATATATATATATATATATAATATATAATATATAATATTATATACATGGTTTTTTTATGCAACGTTGTTATTACCTTTCTTTACTCTCGTTATTATAAATTATGAAATATTATAAAAGTAATTGACGTTTATCTTAGAATTTTACTGAGAAATTAAGTTTATGAACTTTTGACAGTTTATTATGCTTCCGTCATACGAAAAAACACGATGTTTGCTTACTAAATTAAAGCTTATAAAATGTCCCAAAAGATCTGTTACAATTCCAAAATATACTTCTAATCACAAAGAAACAAACCATAAGTCCAAGTCAGAATATAAAGTATGCTGCAAGTCCAGACTCCAGATATCATTAATAATAATTACTATATTTTAAAGTTTTTTTTTTAAATTTTGATTTTATTTCAAGCTTTCCTGGCAAAGTCATCCAACTTATTGGTTACAGTATATTTTATTTATATTTTAAAATAAATGTTTTTATGTTAATATTTAAATTGTTTTATATTGACATGTTTTGTGTCTTGCATTACAGTTTTGTCGCGCCTGGTATATACTTTAATGTATAGGGGTTATCTACTCACTAACATAATATGAAGGTAATGATATTAAATAATATTATATAATTGTGTACGCGAGGTTAGAATTATACAAACCGTTTGAATACTTTTATTATTTATTGGCGTAATCAATATTAAAAAATAAAAATGTATAATTAATTTTAAAAAGTAACAGTTAAAATACAGATGTATATATATTTACCTCAATACATTAACTATTTTCATGACACACGGAGGAACATCAAATATTTTATAAAAATACGACGATACAAGAGTTGTTAAAAGTAGTCTATACAATTTTAAGACAACAATTAATATCAATAAGAAGTAGGTAATTATTAGAACCAAGGATTTAAATAAATTCATGAAAACATTTAAATACCCAATTTGATTAGAATATAAATTGTTATCATACAGACATAGAAAATATTACCATAAAATGAACATTTTTAACAATAATCTTAACAAATAAAATAAAATCCATGGTAATATAATTTTTTTTTTTGAGATAATATTGAAACTATTGGTCACAGATATAAATAATAAATTATTTATTGTTTATTATGTATATATATGCAGTTGGTATATCATTTTATCAGTAATTAATTTTAAATCTAACATTTTCCAAACAATGCTAGATATAAAATAAGATAATTATTTTAATAAAATTATTCACTCAAGTTTCGGAATACTTGGCTGTTGGTTTATGTGAATTAATCTACAGTGTTTGTTGATATATAATTATGATTTATAAGAAATTACCATTCTATTTTATTTTATTGAATAAAAATTTTCTATCTCGTTGAATTCTTTTCAGTTGGTTTCACATAAAATCAGTTCACAGTGTAAATTTTACTAATTTATAAAAAACTGTGTATATCAGTATAAAATAACGATGTGTATACATATTAATATGCAATGGGTAATATGTGCAGTTATTTTTCACAAATAACAAAATGTATTTAAGCACGAACTCTAATCAAATATTATTTTGTTGATGATCATATTATTATATATTTCGTATTATTTAATAAAAACAGTTGATAGTTTTAAAATCATAGTTGAATCGGTTTTAATGTTCAATTTAATACAAACACTTTTATAATCTGTAGAGTTATGAATTTATATTATAATTATATATGAGCCATGCGTGCATTGGTACTTACAGTAATAAATCACTAATATTTTGAACAACAATGAAGTTTAATAATAATGAAAGAATGTAAGAGTCTATGTACGAGTCAAGGAATTTATTGATTAGATATTTTTTCAAGGAAACGTTTTTTCCTAGAGGTTAAAAAGTTCGAAAACTTTCATGCCCCTTTACAGATCAGAAATCTTATCTTAATGGTTCTTTCATGAGGTCATTTTTTGATTTTATCAATAGTTTCTCTAAGCGTAAGTGGAGCGTGAGTAGACCTGACGATTTTAACAAAACGGATACGGGTATTTTATTGTAATTCACAAAATAATGAGCATTTAACATTTTAAAAACATATAACGTCTTATAAGAATAGTAATCCGAGTTGTACTCTGAATAATTTTTTATATTGTAAATTCATAATGTTTTTCTGTTAATTTGTTCCTCAAAAATTTTTAACACATTTTTTATATTCAACATAAAACTATCCTATACCGATGCGTGTTAAATATCCGAACTAATTTTGTTGTGTCCTTGATATAGTGCAATTTATATTATATTCTACGGTAGGTCAGTAGATTCAAATACTAAATGTGAAGATAAAATTAATAATAAAAAATGTTATAACTGTATTTATAAGGACATGTAATATGTGGTGAAAACTGAAAAGAAAACCCAAAAATGGACTTGACACTACACATAATTAGGTTACAATTGCGTACACTTAAAAGCATTGTAAACAAAAATACGTTTAAATATTTAAAATATGACGTTAACGTCATATTAAATTTAAATGCTACACGGATGAGAACATGTGTGGCTTATTGAATAAACAAAAATGTAAGTGGATTATTTCAAGACAAAAGTATAAAAGAGCTTATAAGTTGTGGCTTAATAATTGTTAAAATTACTAAAGAAATTCTTATAATATTTATTATGTTATTGAAGATGTATATCACATAATAGTATTGTTCTATTATTAATTGTGACATAATCTGAATTAACGGTAAAAGTTGTGTTAGAAGAAACATAATATAGAATGAATATGGGTTTTATGATTTGATTGATTTTCTGAAATTTTGAAAATCTATCTGTTAATAATATTTTGATGCAAAAAATTAAATTTCTAAATATTTTATTTCATACGTTTTTCGTTCAACTAGCATGACTTTTGTTATACATACTCGTATTATTATAGACCATATTGCCTTACTGACTACTGAATATGTATCATAAATAAAAAACTCATATATTTTAATCGGTTATTTTTTTAATCTGGACACATGCTAACCATGTTATTTATTTTAAGCACTTCAATATCCATACATATACTTATGGGAAATAGAATAAAGATGAAAACAAATACTGTTACATTCTATTTTTATTGAGCATTACTGTATGTTAACGAAAATGTCAAGTTTAGTAATTATTGTTAGTAAGACATTCTGGTAAAAATGAATAATTTCTTTTAAAATTTTTTTTTCGACAATTATTTTAACTGTATTGTGCAAACACAAAACCGAATATTGGGTTTGTGCATTATAAAATTGTCGGAACATTTATTAGTACCATTATTTTTCATTATAATTTTTATATGGCAAACACTAAATATTTCTTGGCGATAAAAATATCATAATTTTTACAAGAGTCACTATTCCTATGTAGGATATACAGGTATCAATATCGAGAATTACGGGGATCTCTATAATATGTTTGAACACATTTTATTCGTCATAAAAGCGAGTACCTGACTTTTATCAGTAATAAATTGAAATACGTTTGCAGTTTGCATATTGTTTTATTAACGATTACATAATATCATCCACCGTTGAGTGGCAAAAACAAAATGTTTAGCTTAATAAAGTTAATACTTGCCGGCCACGGTTTTCAAACAAAAATAAATGGTTATTAGGTATATAATTTTCATAAGAACGGAAAAAAAATCGGTGGGTACTATTTTCGTTTTATCGCCTATACACTTTCATTATTTACACCCACCAACGTTAACGTCCGCATCGTTATTGGAAGTTGAGAACTGTACACTTAATGGACGGACGTATTCCTGCAGAGATAATAAGTGTCCGAGCCAAGACCATTAATCATGGGATAATACATGGTTTCAACTGTTATTTTCTCGCTTCCCGTACTATAGGTAATAACTTTGGGTCTGACCAAGTAAAAATAAGTTAACGAAAATGTAAAACGTAGCTTAGATTATGTTGGTCTGAGATTTTCGTTACTTATCCTCCTATATACAATGCTCCAAGAGAAAAACAGCTGCTGGATAATCGATGCCGGTATAACTTGTTAATTCCAACAATGAATAACAATAAAAGAGATAAAATTACCGTCGTTCATTATAATACGTTTTTTCTTACTCGTCCGAATGAACAAAAAAAAAAAAAAAGAAAAGGAAAAGATAGTTCGAGATAAGAGAAAAATCCAACTTAATAATAGCCGAATGTGATACATCAGACGACTTAAGTATTTTTCGACAAAGTCAAGTTCGTGAGAGAAAATGTAAACAATCCAATTCTAATTCCCATTCTCGATCCCCATTCTTCGTGTTCGACCATAAAGCTGGATTGCATGGTCGGAATCGTTACTGTTGTACTGCACGTCGGCATACAAAAGAATTATACATGCGGTTATCCTCGTTGCAATGATGTTATGGCTTATGGGATAGCATGACAAGAAGAAATGAGTAAATCGTGCGTTTTTCAAAAACCGTTTAAACTACTAGCAATATTGTTCATAAAGTTTTTGAATTACGCGGTTTTGGTTTTCAGTAAACAATGAATAAAAAGTAATATTTAAATTAATCAGGGAGGAAAAAAAATTAATTTGGAAATGATTTCTTGTTTGGAAAAAAAAAAAATTATAATTTATACGTTTTTGAGAAAACCGATATTGTTATTGCGTTGGACCTAATTCAAAAAGAAATAACCGTACATACGCGATATATTTTCATCAATAATTGTTTATCCTTTATAGAATCATATTATTCCATACACGATGAGTAATATAATACACATTGTATGATTTTAAAAATATTTTGTCTGTCTTTGTGCTATTTACAAACATTTGGAATTTTCGACTTCTTTGAATATTTTTTTTTATATCATACTATATAATATAAAACAATGATACAGTTTTTGTTTTTGGGCAAAAAAAAATGAAAATCGAATACACGTCTTCTCCTGAGTTCTATTTATACCAATTTAAAAATATTGATAGTAATTATGTAATAATAAGTTATTATCAATAACTACTAATTTTTTTTTATATAGACATTTGAATATCCAATTTACAAGGAAAACAATAATAATTTTTCTTCCAAAAATATAAGTTATTTTGTGTTGGTTGAAATAAATATTATTTGGAGTTAAAACTTGTAACCATCAAGTACATTATTACTTCATATACGCAATAAAATGTTCAAAATAAACTAATTTTAATCTGTTTATACTGTGAACTAATTTACATCGTTTTCTTGCAGCAACTTAATCTGCAAGAACCAAAGTCCAAAGCGCACTATGAAAAATCATCTTCTTTAAAAAAAAAAAATATTAAATCCGATCACTTTTGTACTAGGCGTGGGAGATTTTTTGAAAAAAATGTTTTAGAGGAAATTCATAGTTTTGGGCGTTGTCGTTGACATATTGTGCGCACCTGCGGCGGGTGAGCAGATAGATCGGTACTAATTATGACTAAATCAAAGGCCGCGAGATTGCACATCGCCTAAATACTGTCCCTCATTTAATAGATACTAGCAGGGCCCTCGATACATCTATCCATTAATGTACTAACAGTAGTATAAGTACCTTCTGAGACTCAATGAGGATGTACTGCAACTGCACTCGAAACTTACTATGCAGCAGATGATGGGTTTTTTTTTTAAATAATTGTGTACTCTTATTATCGATTCCTCGATTAATCTACTTTGAGCAGGTATAATATGTCGATGTTGGCACGTGTTTCCTACATTTAGAAATTGCGAATGGGCTAGATCTGTGCAAAAACTATGTAGGCGTTCATGGGTGCAAAAAATATTAAATCTATAATACCCGGCCTATACGTAGTTATTAGTATGTTAGATGCACTCATGCATTTTAATTGAAATTGACTATTGAGATTTGAACGGCATCGTGGATGTCAACACTTTTAAATGTACCCAACTACACTAAACAGTTGACACGTAGGCAAATATTGCAATATACTAATATTGTTATTGAATGGCATTGTTTTTCAAAATAATATATTGAACTCATCGAACGATTAAAATACACTGCACGATCGTACATTACCGTAATGAGTTTGATAATTGACGTTATTTGATGTATATTATAGGTACTTTCGTTGTAGTCGGGGTAGTAATTTGGACGGTGGGTTAAATAGATATTGCATTATTACACTGGTGCTCATCTGTTACTGGTCAAGTGCATAGTTTACGGTACAATGATAATTACAAGTAATTATATTTTCGATAAGAGCCTATTCGGAGAGAGATATTATGCTATAGGTATGTGAATATAACTAGTGAATGCATTTGTGTGATTAATAAAAAAAGCCATAACATAGATATTTGTATGTCTCAATAGAGACAAACATACTATTTCGATATAATGTGTGAAGGATGAGCGCTCAAAAATTATTTGGGATTTCGTATTATTAAATAGTAACTAATTGCTTCATTGAACTCTGAAAGTCAGTGTTATTCTAACTATGAACCAAAACATATTTCATAGAAATACAGCAATCGCTTAGATACTTCTGTGCGAAATTAACGAAAACAATATTATCTCTATTACGGAGCAATATTAATCAATAATACTGATAATAATAACGTTGTGTTTATTAAAAACATTTTTTTTTCTTTATCAGACATAAAACTTAAATTGGTAATTTATTTATAATTTACGTTCTAAATGTTTCATAAAGTTTTTAATAACACTTAAAAGTAAATAGCCAAACATTAAATGTTAGTGGTTGTCGGTTGACGTTGCGCTTTTATAGATATTTGTAAAGGCATAGTCATTTAAAAGCAAGAATGATAAGAGAGAAAATATACTTTGTTACTTTCTTCATTTCGTTCACCATCTTAAAAATATGCCATTTTAAACTTAAATATAATAAAACTGTGTCTTATGATTTTATTTGTCGAAGTCGATTTAAATAAAAGATAACGCCGTGTAGGTACTACTGTCAAATAAATAACATAATTTTCTAATAAAATGTCAGTACTTCTTTTTATTACTATATCTAAAATAATTTGTTTTATGCAAATATGTTACACAGCTAAATGTATTACATTAATTTTTAGTTCCAACTAATAAAAAATTAAATATTTACCTAACCTAACCGGTAATTGTTTAAAAATATAAATAATAAACTTAAAATAAAATAAAAATGAATGATTGAGTTCAACAACATTAATAATAACTATACAATTCACCTACAATACAATTATGTTTACTGTGATATAAATACCTATATCATTAAACATTTAGTCTCTGAGAATACCGAAAATCGAATTGCTTTTTTAAGGCCTGTAATATCTTTTGGAGATCATTTTTTGGATAGAACTTTTGTTTGAAATGTTTTTTGTTGCGCTTTTAAAAATTGGATTGGACATAAACGTTGGTCATTTTTTTTCTCGATAGTATCCTTGAGCTTACACACAACACCATCGACAAGAATATATATATATACTTGAAATAAAATAAGGCAACGTTTTGACAGAGAGCGTCTGAGAATAGTTTTTTGAATATAGGTAATTGTTTTAAAATTTAATTGAAGACGAGTACATTTTTAGACACACATTTTTTGTATTTCTGTATTGATAATTGTTTTAAATATATATATATATATATACTTCTCACGATTGTACCAATAAAGTATTTTTAATTTTTGTTTAATGGCTCGGAAACAAACGATTAAAAAATATTATTGGTATCTAACTAATAGTACAATGGTTTACGTTGGTGGCTCAGTACGAAAAATATTTTTAAAATACATATGGATTTAAAATAATTGCTTCAGATGAAAAAAAGTTTATTCGAAATCTACTAAAACGATTACACATAAACTAACCTAATCACCGACATTTAGTATGAAAACATAGTTGTTGTATTTTATATATAATATTAATCGTTATGTTACACCGTATAATTAATATTTACTTGCAAATTAAATTGCCATATATATTTTGAGATTTGCCCTATACAGTTAAGAGTGTGAATAATATTATAATTACGTCTATAAAGGTTATGATACCTAGTGCAACTGTTGAAATATAGACATGTGGTAATGGGAAAGAACGAGATGTACACCACTTTTTGTTTTTTTGGATCGAACAATGCTGTGCAGTGCATCTTCGAAAGACCACTGCATTTTCAATAGCACGCTATTATTATTATACTTGATATGCACTTGCACCGAATAAATAGAATATTGTCTATTGTATTGGGAGGGTCAAGAGCGCTAAGCCGTTGAACATGTAGGAAAATTAAATTATTAGCTTTTTTGCACTAAGTCCATCGGATCAGATTGCACACTGAAATTCCGTTGCATTATGTTTAGGTGGATGGATAAACAATATGGCAGAAGGAAAAGCTTGCAGGGGGGTGAATAAATAAACCACAAGAATGAAATAATATTGTTTTTCTAGTCGGTTTTCGACCACTTGCAATACTAGTAAAATACAGCAGTAAATATTGATAATTTAAGAGTGTAAAACTCCATATCTGTCTTATGGTGAGAAAAGGCCACCGCGGCTTATTACGTACTCGAAGTAATTTAATATGATATTTATATTGGAGAAAAAGTTAGCATCAAAACATTTTTTATGCTGTCTCAGTTTATAAGTTATTGAAATTCGGTTATAGCGATTATACTCACTGTATTTGGCTTTATAATATTATACAAAAAGTACAGAGAAATTATTTATTTTAGTGTAGTCAAAATGCAACGGTTATAGTAGTTTGTACATCCAATATACTAAGAATAGTTGTCTTACTTTATGTTGATTTTCACTGGTAGTTATGCATTAAAAAAAAAAAAAAAACATGATTTAGAGATTAAGTTAATGGCAATAAAAATACATTATAAAAACAAATTTAGCATTTATTTATAAACCTTTTTAAAGTACAATGGTGTTAACTGGAAGTACCGATGTTATGTTTTATTTTACAACACCGTTGGACTACAAATAGAAAAGCCATGTTATCTTGATACCTAATCAAAATAATATAAACATGTTTGTCGAACGTTTTGCTCCACATAATATCTGAGAGACAAGATATAGCAGTTGTGTATTAATTGTGTAACTTGAACTTTGCAGATAAGTTTGAAACCAATGATAGATAAATACCCACATTCGAAAATACCGAGTGAAGATGACGTATATTATAATAGTGCATACGTACTAAATTAACGTTCAAATTATTCATACAATTATTAGATATGAATATATAATCGTGTAAGGCGTATGTATAAAGGTTTCCATTACTTATATGTATGAGTATTTTAAATATTAATGAATTAATTATAAAGCTATCTGCGTATGATGTTCTACTTTTTGAGGTTTTTACTTCGAAATGAACATTATGTATTACGAGTGCATATTATCAATGTACAGTGTGTCGACGTATCTATCTTGTAGGATTACGCGTAAAAAAAAACATTCAATATTATGATCCGTATGATCAACATGTGGTCATTTGTCATCTTCCTATATGATTTTGGATCATTAATCGATTCACTGAGCTTGATCACATTTTTCAAACCAACGTGGTATCACTGAATCGCAGAAGTGCAGCACAATACATGGCATGCTAACAGATGGTTGACTTGGTGATGATTACTACTGACTGCTGTTGCACGCCACCATGTATAACATTATGTTTCTTAATTTGTATAAATATAAATACAATACCTACACAAAAGTGAACGATAAAAGCACTGGGAAATTTAGAATAATGAAAAAAAATTAAATTATAAATACTTATTAATATCTTTGGGGAGACGCAGTCAGATCGATCATTATAAAACATCCTTACGGTCTGCCTAGTAAACCTTTAAAATTTAATAGGAGGAAAAACTACCATTTATGTGATTTTTGATACACTACTACTATTTATTTACACATGTGTTACATTTGTATCTGTTACAATTGACCTTGTATTTTTTTTTATCCATCCTCATATGTTTGAAAATTTGTGAAATCAAAAGCTCAGTGTTCATATATTTTTAATTTTAATATGTTACTTTACTAATTAAAAATGTAGTAATCAAATTTAATGTAATCAAACAAAAAAAGTTAGAATACTGTTTGAAATAAATGATTTCGTGGAAATATTGTTTCTATCAAACTCAGTCGCCTCTACTGTTCCACCCAGACTACCCCTATATGAATTTTTTTAATTGTCAAATATGTAAACATCATATTATTATTGTGTTTCGTTTGTTTTTAAAAACTTTGCAGTATTCGACGATGGAATAATATTCAACAGCCGACATTATAAAATAATGAAAATAAAATTCATAATACACTAGATTTAAGGAGTCCTTCATATTATTATTATGTTTGAGGAAGAAAATAAACCGGTGGCTCTGACATATATATGATTATATGAACCAAATATTATGTAACACTTTTATTAATTTTATAGAACTTTATTTTCTCACACATGTATATAGAGCATCTATCTCAGTAGTTTATGAATAAAATCTGGTAAATATAGGAATTACAAAAAATATTTTTTTAAACTATACTCGAACATAAAATAATACAAATCCACAATATTGTTTCTAGTATTTTTAGTAAATTATTGTAATATTAAAAGTCAACGAGAAGCGAGGTTCCAAGAATAATTCTAATAACAAAATAAATAGTAATATATTAATTTTAAATTTTAAATATTTGTCTCATCAACTGAAAAAACTACTTATTTGGTGTATTTTGTCATTAAAGTTAAGTTGTAATTTATCAATCACAAATTACTATTTACTCCTCATGTAGTAATGAATAAAAGTTTAAATAGTTTCTTGTGAGGTAGCTGTCTGTGACAAAAAAATATTATTTCATTTTTTTTTTTTTTAAATCGAGTATAATGTAGTCCAACAATTTATTGATATTACTTGTGGGAGAGATGTCGCTCTACGGGATAATAGCAGGAATAATATGAAGAAGAATGCAAAAAAAAACTGCAAAGCAGTGATGCGGAGGCGGAACGTCGGAATAAAATCCTAGGGATAAAAGATTCATTAGGGAAAAGATTGGCTAAAAAACTTTCTCAATTTCCAAATTTTTTTAATATTAATAACACTGTATTCTGGCAACTATGTATAATGAGAATTATAAGCATAACATGTATTTTTTAATAATATTGCAGTAATGATTCAAACTAGACTGATATTATTTATTGTAAAATTATCTCCATTATATAAAATATAATTCAATTATACTACATATATATTATTAAAATCTAGTTTTTTTTTTATATCCTTCTCCAAAAAATACAAAATTTGTCTACGAAATTCCACAAGTAGTTGTTCTCATTATTATAATATGCTATTATGTTTTATTTCTAAATGAAGGAAACAAATTAAAATCTATTAGGCACGTAGTATGACGGAGTAGTGACTCCGTGATAACAACAAATTGCATTGACGTCAAACGTTCAACTTTATTTGAATAACATGTTCTCAATTGAAATAGATACAATACTATACCATATTGTATACTGCGTATTTATATTAAATTCAATCGTAAATCGGTCGAAGTTATAGAATGTGATGAATCATGATAGTAGATGATATTTTTAAAACGTGAGAAGTATTTTTAGAGATAATATATGTAGAACTTACCCGCGGTTATCGAATTCGAGAATGAAACCACTGGGCGATTAAGGTTTATTATTGGCCACGTGATTATGGAAACTATGTATTTTGTACGCCCTTCGGATACCAATGCAGTGACACAATGTATGTCTGAAGAATTTGATTTGTTTGCCATGGCGTAACTTTTATGGATTCTCAACGACATTAGTAAATATAAGGGCAGATTCATGAACGGTTTTTACGTTAACAATGCAAACGGTGTCAATTTTATCAGAGCTGTTCGGGAAAGCAAATAAACATAATATAAGTAACTGCCGTAGACTGACCAATAAATCTTAATTCACCGGAAATTAATACACGTAATATGAACTTTTGCAAAATGCATTGTGTAAGATAACGTGAGTTTACACGAGCTACATGATTAATTGTCTTCAGTAGGTCAATGTAATATCCCTATGACCTAATGCCTATATATGGCTATCCCCGGGTATAGTATAATAGATCGCACTATAATAATTATAATATTATTTTCTAAATCATTGTACTCACCCTGCATACACTGAACATGCTTTTTTTGCTCACTTGTTTTAAAATCTAAAAGGTTATTCGAATAATAGGCAATATTTATACATCAACATTAAAAAAAAAATACTCAGAATACAATTTTTTTCATTCCAAAAAAAAAATACCTACTTAGCTTGTGTATGATAATTAGAATTCAATCAGAAATTTGGTACAAAATTGTTACTAAATCAATCATTTTTATAACTAGTTTATGTAGGTAATGTTCAAGATATGAAAACTACTTCTTATGTCAAAAAAGTAAGGCATTCAGACGTATTAAGTGTAAAGAAAAAGGTTCAAAAAATAAAATTGCACCTACATAATAGGTAGTATAAAACATATTAATCTGTATTAAATGCAGTTCATTTAAAAAAAAAAATATGAAGTTAAGTAGATAGCTTAGATTGTTTAGCTCTGTTTCTGGCTACAGACATAATATACAATAATATTCAAGAAATTTGAACGATAACTATATTATAATTAAGCGAGTATACCCACAGTATACAAATTACATATTCGTGCAATGCCCGGTTGCAGCACAAAGCATCGTTTTTAAAATGATGAATGTTTACATATTTTTTTGGTGCATAAAAACGTGGACTTAATAATATAATCACTCATGATAAAATATTGTGTTAAATATAATTATTCTTTCCATTGTGGACACAGACCAATAACTTTATTTGATAATATGAATTCTAACGAACGCACGAACGAATTAGATTATGCAGCTCAACGCAGCGATAAAAATTTATGTTGCCGGTAAAATTTACATAATAATATTCTTATAGTTCACACTACGGAGAAAAAATAAAACTTTACATACCAAATGGAATGATTTGTTTGGTAGTCCACGCATATAGTACCATTAAATTACAAACACGTCTCATATTCCTATGTTCATTGACTCATTGTGTTCGTAACGTTCACACTGTAATTAAATTCGTTTACTCGTCCATATTCAATTTATTATATTTTATCACAGTCGATGGACCATAATATACAATCTACATACTAATTTAATATATTAGTACAGGTACCTTTAATATTTCAAAAAAATTAATTACAGTGAGCTTGATACATAACAAACAAAATATATCTATTATAATATTACATCTTTAAAGTTTAAAAGTAATTTTTAATACGGTTTTTGTTGTTGTGTTTTATCTATCCATTTATAATTGCTTAACAATGTTATAAAATGATAAAACTAAGAAAAGTGTAATGTTATGTATAGTAATATATAGGGTTTTAAGTGTTTATACTTTGTGTGCATAAAGTTGAAAAAATCCCTTTGCTGAAGTGTTTTTTGTAACAATTTGTCACTATAATATAAGTTAAAATAAATTCGGTTTTTTATAGTTTCAAGAACAATAAAACAGAATGGCCTCGTACTTAAATAACAGTTACAAGCGCAAAAATATTATCATAAAAATGTTTTTAGAATCTAGATACTTAGTGTTTCTTCTTGCCTACATTATTTTATATCTTATTGTATTTGGAATATGTATTCTTTATTTGATGATAATGTATTGCATTTATTCGTTATAAACATACTCGTATAGTGAAGTGAAAAATAATACTGTTTTTTCAGAAATATGACATTATGCGTGTTTCAACAATAACTGAAAAAAAAGGACTTTGTAGGGTAACTATTACTATACTGGAATTAAACGTATGAATGCTATATGAATGTTTTCTGACACTAAACACATTCAAAAAATCAGAAGATAAATTGGTGCCATTTTTGTATATTTAGTTGTTCTGACTTTTGTCACTTTAAAAACTGACCATATGAAAAAATATTTAAAAAGATCGGAATTCAGTGAAAAATACACCATACATATTATGACAGCCATTTCATTTTTTGTAAAATCGAAAAAAAAATGGAGAAATCAACCTGCTGTATAGTAGGTGTCTAGTGAACACTTGAGTAGGTCACTGTAATGGATGTGTTAAATTTAAATCCAACGATAAATCATTGCATATGAAATCAACTCAACTGAGTGGAGATGGCCTGTCAGCTAGTACTATGAAGGAAGGTACTGTGGATATTTTATCATACATTTGCATTGCTGAGTAATTTATGTTTCTATTAATAATATACGATATTATAAAGTAGGGAATTGGAGCAAAAAACAAATCGCATATAATAATATAGTTTTAATTTTATAATATTCTTTCGTATTCATGTACAAGTTAATAATAACGACGTAACGTTGAACGGGTGTGAAATGTTCGTAGTATAAATATCTTTTAAGTTAAAATTAATATCAATTTATTTAAAATGCCATCGTTTGTACTGTTTTAATAAATAATATCAATATAAATACGAAGTTGCTATGTGTTTCAAGTTTCAAAGAATAATATTATTTTAATCACAACATAATAACAATTAGCTTTTCATTTTATGTTTTCGTCTAAATATTCAATATCGTCGAAATTTTAAACTGAAATGTCTTTACTAAATAACTACTTAACAATAGGTCGAGTGTCGGACACTTATCTTAGCCAAAACATACCAATCTTTTGTGCATCATACTTATCAACTTAGCAGTACGATAATACTTTTTAGAACTGATTTGAATTCATTGTTATGTCTACTCAAGATCGGTCGGTCCACTTCTCTCAATTTCAGTTCAAGTATACAATTTGGATAACATTTAAAATTTAAATGATTATAATAAAAAATTGTTAGCATGTCATTTCAATATATTTTAATTTCTGTAAGAAAAACTTGATATGTACAACCTTTTGTAACAATATATTCATGATTTTTACTCACAAGAAATAATGTTATCATATAATATAATGTTGTTATAGTTTAATGTCGAAACATTATTTCCGTTGCAATATGTGGTGACAGATTGACAGGTACAATTAAAAATTAAAAAAAAATAACACACGTCATTGCAAAATCAATACATTCATCGCGTCGCTCAGAATCTAAAATATTTCGTATATTATCAAACTATACGGTGCACATAAATGTCCATTTATCAAATTCAAAATCTTGTTTGATTATTCTACTTTGAATACTGAATTATTGCCAATATATAGGGTCAAACAGAAAAACCTGATCAATTCGAAATAAAATATTGATACTATTTAAAAGTATGAAATAAATTACTAAAATTATTTGGACGATATAAATAATTTGATATGTACTTGTGCCTAAAAATTACAAAAAAAAATTATTTAAAAAACGTTTTATGTTAATTATTACTCGAAAAAAAAATTGATATTTAAAAAAATAAACGTCTACGTTATAATTATACACAATATACATCTGTTGTTATTTTACGTAAAAAAATATGATTAATAATATGTAAGTACCTAGTAATTAGTTTTACTTTATTATTTGAATGGCCACACGAAAATAAATATCTTTTATTTTCAGGCTTATTTCATTGCCATAAGGAAGGTTTAATATTACCTTTAAAATTCTAATCGGATATTATTAAATGTTTCTCA
Source organism: Myzus persicae (assembly GCF_001856785.1). Classification (NCBI taxonomy): domain Eukaryota; kingdom Metazoa; phylum Arthropoda; class Insecta; order Hemiptera; family Aphididae; genus Myzus; species Myzus persicae. Next base: position 1,104,583 of record NW_019104044.1, read on the forward strand.
AGAGTTGTCCAATAGAAATTAAAAATAAATAAAAAGTATAATAGGCACAGTTTTTATTTACAAACGAATTGAAACTTTTAATTATTATGTATATTATGGTAGGCGCAACTATCATTATCCTATATACACAATGCAATTTATACATCGTGCGACTATCTTATCCATATCATTCTAAGTTACGTTGACTTATAAGTTATGATAGTTATACAATAAATATGTCACAAAGTGTAATAACTATTAAATAATATAGGTGTATGCGATTTTTTTCCTAAAATAAAATCAGTTCAACTTACCGTGATTTTAAGAATATTATAAATAAACTATGCTGACACACCGTTTTCTTCCAAAATCGTTTTTTGTTCCTAAGTAATGATTTATATTCATTTATTAGTGTATCAAAATGTAACAAGTCCATTACGGTGACATAATCAACGCGAAGAAGTACATTCGAAATGTACGACACAGCAGTATAGAACTTCTACCCCATTTTTTTCAATTATAATAGCACATTAAAAGACTATATATTATTTTTAAGCATCAACACTGACAACGGTCCATTTAAAATAATTTAATATAATATTTAATTGTTGTTTGCAATGGAATTATTTTTGTTTACGTGTTGGAAAATTATACCTTTGGTATTTGTGTTAGACGTTGAGAATTTCATTTAAAATATGAATTTGTCTAATACAAGACTAAGATTGCAGACTATGGCAAATCATTATTTGAGGTTCAAGTTCACTTTCATTTGAAAATATGAACTAATTAAAAATAAAGGAATTTAAAAAAAAAAATAGATAAATGCATGCAATTTGAAACTGTTTGTTCTAAAGTCGGATTATTTTATGTAATATATATAATAGTAAAATTTTTATTTAAAAATATTAATTATTTGAAATAGTATATGTATTAAGAGCTACTTCAGTATCCAGCACAATTTTGGTAGATACTTTAATTGAACAGTGATAAATTTAAAAAAAACCTGTATAGATGACATAATAAAATAAATAATTGAATTATTGAAAATAAATGTAGGAACGTTGAGCGAAAGTTTTGATTTTTTTTTTTAATTTAAAGAAGAAGGGTGATGATTATTGATCAAAGTGGAGAAAAAACATTTTATCATGTGACTTGATTCTGACTTAAGTATTTGGAACTTTCGAATGATATTAAGTTAATTTCTGAACTAAAAAGTCATTGATCAATACTCTATTAAAATGAAGCGGGACGACTAAACTGCATAATTTATCTGCCCATCGATATTCGATTAATAAAACACTAAATAGAAAACGCTTAAAGAAATAAAAAATTTTTTGAAATCAAAAATATTGATTATATTCATGTAATTTAATAAACATTGAAATATTTATAATTAAACCCTATAAAAACAGAATTAAAAAAAACATGAGTTTAGATTTGAATTCGAATTACCGTTTTTAATTATTATTATTATAATAATATCATAATATGTTTAATGTTTCTTACATTTACAGTATTATGTAATATACACATTATTCTTTTCAACTACCTTATTTTTAGACAGTTTAATATATCTGAAGAACAATATTAATATTTATAAATTACTTGTACTATTATATACTGAAATCCTATCAACAATATACAGTCTATTGAAAGATTACAATTTAAATGTTTTTTTTTATTAGTTTGCAACATTTCCAAATTATTTTAACATTAAATAAAAATACAATTTATATATTTTGGATACAACTATATTTTAAATCCCGCATGTTTGCAAGTTGTGTGTATCTGTTTAAATACTAATAGGTATCTAATTAGTTGTATTCGAATAGGTACTTTACATTTTACACGATTAGTCTTGATATTTTACAAAGCTTTCCTAACATAACCTTAAAGTGGCATTAAAGTTTGAATAGTTCAATTATTAACATAAGTTAAAAATCGTAATACTAAATTGTAGCCTGCAGTAGGTTTATATTAATTTAAGACATAATATATTTTGATAAATATATATTATGTTATGCATAGATACAAGTGAGTTTTCTTCTCTTATATACTCCTTTATACATATCGATAATAAATAAATATCTCTTTATTTCATAATTGAATTCAAAAACAATAAATATGAGTTTATTTCTTTTCCGTACGTGAAATTCGAGTTTAATCGATAAATGGAGAATTATAAACCAAATATGAGCTATAAACAACAAGTAATTTTATTTTACAGTGGATGTACTAATTATAAAAATAGTAGTAATTCACTAAGCTCGTGCCCAAGCATTCTATAAAATTATTTATTAAGTTATTTTTATTCCAGTCGATACTCCTTGACGTATCTAGTATAGATGTACCTAAACTATGAGAAACCATAAACATATAATATTTATAAAAATAAACAGACGAGTAAGTAAGTGCTCGGTAAATTCCATAAATACAATCAAGAGAATCGTTGCACATCGTTTAGACTTACATTTTAATTAGTTTTGGAACGTCATTTAAACGTAAAGAATTAAATTGAATTTAGGTTATTCCAAAATCATACAATTTTGTAACTTTGATTATGCTCAATACTCACTACTGATTTTCACACAATAATTGATATACCTACCAATTTGTTTTGAAAATTGTAATTGATTTATCCAGCATGAGTGACCTTGCGTTTCGATATTTTCATACACTATTTTATTTTTTACTTTTATAATTGAATTTGCATATTTAAAATTTTAATAAAAATTATAAATTAACTCAACTATCATTTGGTTCATATCTGTCATTGAGTAAATCACTGTAATGCGTGTATTAATTTTAATAATGCGATAAATCTTTGCATAGAAAAATGATTCTGAGCAAGTGTGAGCAAGTTAAGGATACTTTTTAACTCAGTTAAGTTAAGTTAAATTAAAATCTAAGTAAAGTTAATAATTTAAAGTTAATTCAAAAGTTTCTATTAATTTAATTACGTAAGAAGTTTTCCAATTTTTAATTCAAGTTAAAGTTAAGTTAATTAATTTAAAAAAAAAAAGAAGTTTCCGTTTTTACATAGGTAAAATAAAATAATATCTATTGACGTAGGTAGCTTATTAACTTGTATACACGGCAAACGTACTACAGTCGTAATAAGGTGTAGATGTTAATAATATTTTATACGAAAATATGAAATTAGAATAATTGAAATTGAAATCATCTTAACTTGTTTAAATGTAAAATTAACTCAGTGGATTAAAAATTAATATTTTGTACTCCTTACGTTAGTAATTAAGTTAATAATAATAATGAAAAAAAAAACTTATTAAGTTAAAAAGTTAAACCAACTTAACTTCTTAACTTAACTTCAACTTATTAAAGCGTTAATGCTCATCCTTCATACTGAGGATACATCCATTAGCCTTTATAATAATATTTTATCATATATTAATTGTATTTCTATTAGTATTTTTTTCTCTATCAGGAGGTTGAATAATTTTTTGTCAAAAACACATCTTATATATATTTAATAGTAATTTTTATAGAATTACTTGTTGTTATTAACTTACAAACCATACCGACGTACGATAGACTGGTGTGATTGAATTATTTGTATATTACTTTATATTATTAAAATCAATAATAAAACTAATCGAAATATTTTGGAAATTCCATTACAAAAAGCTTTTACTACATACACGGAGCGATAAAACGTTCGCTTTAGCAATTAAAATTGTACATTTTATAAACTTTTAACTAAAATTAATTCTTTTTTAAATGTTCATAATTTTAAACAATTTAATTAAAATTATAACTTCAAACCATCATTTTAAAAAAAATGTGTATTTTTATTACTTTAATAGGTTATAATCGTCTAATGAGTAACCTTTCATTCAATTTCACTCAATAGCAAAATCTTCAAATGTCTATAAATACCACAAAGTATTTTTAATGTTATATTGAGTCAGAAAAATGCTAATAATTTAAATATTAATTGATAGATTTAAGCTTCTACAGTTGTTCATTATAAAATTATGATTTTTTGTTAATTTTCGGTCTTTCATAATTATTATTTTGTTGTTCTTCCCGATTAGTTTGAAAAGGACATTAAATACATTTTTATTTTGACATTTGAAAGTACCAATTAGATCCAATTGGTCTCCAGAAACCACCATCAAAGCTTAAAAACTAAGCATTCTTACCAATCGAAAAAGTGATGACAGTTCCAAAAATATGAAAACAAAAAAAACACTCTAATACATCCAATGTTCCTCTCGAAAGCTAAAACGATCCTCCTAAATAGCCAAATGTTTTGTATTAGCAATAATGTATTGGGTTATTATGAAATATTTATTATTTTATTTCGTAAAAAGTGTTCTCAGAAAAAAATTTAGAAAAAATAAAAGGTTGAATATTTTCAAATATTTTATTATTTAAGAACCAATTTCAAAGTATATAAAGTAAAATATTTACTATATATTACTTATACTATATATTTAATAAAGGTTCAAACATTGAAATAGTTTAGTCTTATGACTTATAGCTAGACAGTGCATCAGATGGAATTGGATGAACTGTTCATGACTCAGCGCACAGAATATTGATGACAAAAATTACGTCGAACTGACATAAACAATAAAACAATATTATGACCATACGTTATTATGGATGTGCTATCTAGCTACATAGGTAACAGTCAAGTGTCGATTTTCCTGTATTTTCTAGGAATGATATTTTGTGAGAAAGTTTAAGTGAGAATAAATTCTAAATTACCGGTTACAAAGTAATAAGTATTTATATAAATGTGTTTAACTTTATATCAAAATATTACGATTGAATTTAAAACGTATAAATAAACAATTATTTTCTGGATAACATTACAGACAGTTTAATTAAAATGTATATGCAATATCCAGATATTGTATTAATCGAATTACCTATGTGTATGATAGGTACTCCCAACTCCATCTCATTTATAAAGTTTTTACTCACATTGCGAATAATAATGATTATTGAACAGATATTACTACGAAATGTCGGCATCATGCAACACTAATATATTAAGTAGAGAGTAAAACACATTCATAATTCAAAGTTTAGAATAACAATTTGTATACATACTGAAAAATATTATGATATGTAGTCACGAAAAAAGTATATCGCTAAAAGCAAGACGAGCAACAGAGGTCTGCAATACCAGTACCCTATATGAACGAATAACGTCAGGTTTAAACACGTTATGTTCGTACATACAATTAATACTTTAGTTGTTCTACAACAATCTTTACTACCTAGCACTAATTATCGTCAGTTACAGGATCCTAGTGAAAAAAATTACAAACGCCTATGTCACTACACAACGGACAAGAACCGTTTCATTGCAAATAGTTTGAATTACAATATAATATTAATAATTGACTTAACCGACATCGTATATCGTTTTATCAGTTTTCATCACGTTTGATGCAGTATTTTTTTACTGCCCGGTTAAGTATCGGACCTGCCTATCGAGAGTACGTACAGCGTATTTTAATTCCAAATTATATTCGATTCGTTTATCTGTAATCCACAAAAATGCAGTTATCCGTAAAAAGGTCTGGACAGGCCTTAAATATGTATCTGATATTCGGACACGTGGAGTATAAATCGTATAACGTGGTATAAAAAATAAAATTTTATTACATAATAAATTACCACGACAGTTGTATTTCGATTAGCTGTGTTACGCATCCACTATATTTTAATTATTTCGGTTTCGAACAACTAGATATTATATACATATATAGGCAGGTATCTAATTATCACAAAATACTTGATAATATCCGTTTCCACTCATCCATAAATGTTGATGCTCAATAAATGATGTACAAGGTGCTTATTAAATGTTCTATCAGTAGTTATAAGCATAAAATATAAGACAAAGCTTATGGTACAAGAGTAATTGGAATGCGTATGAATTATAATACAAATTTAAGAAAGCGCATGGCTGTATATAGATGGAGTGAAAATTTCATACTAAGGTATCGGTGTTAAATACGAACTGATAAAATTAAAAACAGACATTCTTATAACAGAAAATCGATTAACATAAAACTTATTAGTTATTTCAAACTCATATACTAACTAAAAATTATGATAAACACACAGTAAATCTATTTGAACGACCAGGGAATCAATTAATCATCATATGACTGCCGAAAATTATGCTTAGGTACATATTTTAAAATTATGAAATCCAGATCGCAAGCATTAGAACAGTTTCATACAAAAAAAAATATTTACCAATATAAATCGAAAAAACACTGTTATTAATACATTATGCCATGTGAAGGTACATTTATAGTTCGAAAGCTTTTTTTCTGCTAATTTACTCTTTTCGAGTAATTTTCACCTTCACCGGTTCTAAATTCTAATGTTTCTGAAACTATAAAAAATTAAAAAGTGTGAAAATCATTCTTTAAGTTTACCAACCTCTTAAAAACAAGATGTTATTCATTCATCTATACGACGTATTAGACCATCTCGTAATTACGTTTTAATGGATTATCTTGAGGTGGCTGTCAAATTTAAAATAACAATACCCTTTCATCATACAAAAGCATTTAAATAGCCATCTGAAATTAGTAGTAAAAAAAAAGTAGCCTACTCTACGTGGAAACTTCATCAAAAGTGTTAATGTACACGATTGAATTTAATTTAAATACATTGTATTTTGTTTAATGAAAAATAATTACATTCTACTTTCCCTAAAATCTGGATAGTTATTGTGTTCATGGATTTTATTTTAGTAAATCTAACCATAATTACTCCCAAAAAAAATAATTTACCTCAAACTAATTACTATCAATATTATTTCGTTCCAAGCATGTGTCCTGATATATTTTATGACCTTCAAATTGAATTAAATTATTCCACTGAACATTATATTTTAATACATTTTATATTAAATTTCATATTACTCAGTAAAATTATTGTATATTATTATAAAATTGTTCATTGGAGTACTTTTGAAGTATACACAAAACAAATTTAAATCATTTAAAATAATTCAATTGACAAGGAATTAAGTGTGTTCTGATAAATCATAATAATAATAATAATAATAATAATAATAAAAAATTCATTTACACTTTTGTACACATAATAACGTTCTTATAGTCGATGAAAATGTGTCATTTAATAATATTGAATTTAACCAATCGCGTCTGATGTGACTTATTAGTTATTCATCTTTAAGGCAGTAACTGATAAATTTAATTTTATATATCCACTGCTATCTACTAACAATTAACCATCAATTATTAGTCTTGCATATTTTTGATAAATTAAAACAGTTGCTTATTTTACTATTAATAGTAGATAATCAAACATTATGTGCAAAAAATACATATCATAGAGATTATGACGTGTTATCATACTTATTATTAATAATATTATGGTATGGGTGTATTATAACATAGATACGCTATACAATGTACAGGAATTGTATTTATTTGTCACGGTAATAAAGTACGTCTAATAATATTTATGGTAGTTATTGGTGTTTTTATTTATTTGAGTTTCACAGTTTACACTTTGGCAGTTCAACTTATTTTATTTAATAAAAAAAAAGAACAAATTTCACCACAAATCATTTTACTGTACATTTGGTATACTTGTGTTGTATACTTCCTAAGTTCAACAAAAGCATTTTAAGTTTTAGATTTTGTGTACCTAAATGCGCAACGCGCAACGTGGGAAATCATTTCCATTAATCGGTTATTTTTGAGATAAGCCTCCCGCTAAATTCCATAAATCAGAATTTGAATAAATGCATTGTTAAAAGGAAAATAGGGGTGAGTGAATCACTTTGTATATGAATAAAATATAAATGGAGAATATTAAAATTTCATACGTAATGTAAACACAAAATATATTTATTTTGTGTACCTACCTATACATACAATACGTACTATATTAAATGTTTGTTTATACATTTCGGATTTAAAATATTTTTACGAATATTTGAAAAAAAGTAAATAACTACGAGTAGGTATAGGTATCTGAACTAATATGAAAACTTAAATGAAAATTATGCTAAAACAATTAATAAATTAAAAATACAAATTTATTAAAATATATGTTTTTCAAAAAAAAAAAAATGCAATATTATAAAACTATTAAGTATTTACTTAATACTAATTAGGGTAATGTTATATTTTAAATTCGCAACGAAGTAGTATGAACTAATTGTATTGCATTAACAATGATGTACATTTTAATTTTTTTTTTAAATATTTTTTTTTATCACATTTATTTTATTTAAAATGTTTTATTACAGTGCTTACATTTCAACTTTGAGTGTGATTTCTTATGGTAAATTGAATCTAGACTTTAATTTGGTATACTTCAAAACAAAAAATATTATTCATAGCAACTTGAAACTTTTTTGAATCTAATTAACATAATGAAATTGTCAACACATCACAATTTACAATAATTCCTTACAAGGCAACGTCGTTATTGATTCATAAGTTAAGAACAGCAAATAATATAATATGAACTAATATTATAAATCATTATACAATAAATTACTATTATATAAATTATTAAATACGACTTGTTCAATTCAATTTTTAAACCATTGCGAATCTTGAACAATCTGCATATCCTAAATGTGTGTCTCTTATATATTTTTATGACCATCGTAGTATCAATATAGTAGGAAATTGAAAGTAGTTCCTACATTTACAATAGACAGTTAAAAATATTACCGAACACAGATAATCTTTCAAATATGTCTTTAATTAGTGAAAAACATAAAAATTAAAAAAGTAGATATTAATAATACCATGAAAATATAGACTGATATTTTTTTATGCTAATATTTGTAATTAAAACTGTTCATACAAATTATTTTAATTGAAAAATCTAATATTAAATTGATTTAATATAAATATAAAAAATATATAATAATTATAAATACTGTTTAATCTTAATTAGTTATGGTTAAACACATTATTTGTACGTCACTCTGAAATTCATTTATACGCACTATTAATATAAATTATCCCAAAACATAGAACGATTTAAATATTTCATATAATATTGTTCAACTTTAGTCTTTAGAGGTAATGTTATAATTTTTTATCGTTATTTTTTTACTGTTGAATGTATATGGTTTTAATTGTACACGGTGCATACGTTTTAGTAGAGAGTTTATGCAGATAACACAATATTATTTTCGAATATGCCCGTTTAGCAATTTATATGACAAAAGCATTAATATTCTGTAGATGGTGGCCATTAAAAAAAAAGTTTTTTTTTTTATTATAAACATTTTTCGTTTAAATATTGTTTAATGTTTAATGTGTATATAGTTTAGTTACACAGCCTCCAATATTACTTAAATTTTAGTGATGACTGATGGTCGATACACAAACGATATACTACAGACCTTATGTAAATAGTTACAAAACTGATAATTTATTCACCATTTTTTTCTCAACACGTGTTTTTACATATATTTTTTTGTTGGACTGTTGTTTGAGAAAAGCACATGAACGGCGGCAAATCGACATTTGAATTCAAACGATGTTTGCCCTTGTCCGTATCGGATGGCCAAACATAAAATCCATTATATTTATTGTGCCTATACAAATGGCGTATTGTAATAAGGTCGTAGGGCTTATTAATATTATGTTAATAACTCTAAAATTAAAAGCAAAGAGAGCTAAATAAACATTTAAAAAAATAAAATATTTTTGAGTGACTCTTGTGATTTTTCAAAAAAAAAAATTCAATATGTTTTCAGAAATACAATACAATCTATTATGTTTACAATTTTATTACTTTTTTCCTCCAAACTTAAAAATACAAAAACCATACAAATATAAAAAAACTCGGTGAGCACGACGATGTTAAGATTATTAAAATTCAGTACAAAAATGAAGAATTTCTCGAACAATATATTATTGTTATGACTATTCGGAGAACACTCAATGAAAATATTTTAATGACTTCGTACTTACCAACTGATTTTTGTGCGACCGCAGACTATAATTATTATTTTTATACAATCTGTGGTATGACGAATCATCATTTCAGTAGGTCTATCGGTTGATATGGGTACCTGTTGTACCGAGTTATATCATTAACGGATAATTTAATGAACTCGTACAGCATAATCGTAGTATAATACTACCATCATAATTCGGCGTATTACGTTTTTACAAAAAATTCAAAATAACAAGTGTATAATAAAATATATATAAATACGCATACGATAAAATTAATATAAAACCGATTATAATAATATTATGATTCGAATGATTTACAACGCCATCAGTGATCTGCTAAAGGTTTGTTTACAGTGTGAAGGCATATTAATATTTGCTTACAGTGATAATACTTTTACAGGTTTCCAAAAACCCTTGTAAATAAAATTCCGCACGTTTCATGCAAACCGAAAAAAATCCAAATTTCTTGTATCCACCACCATTGCCAGCTTTGCCATTGCAGAGCAGAAAATCCTAGTACACCTTCATATTTAAAAAACCAAAATAATTATAATACAAGTTTTAATAAAAATATAGTTTTGGTTTGACCCTTTTGCATTGTGTGGTGAGACAATCTCACCAAATTTATTACAATACGTATGCACAAATACAACGAAATATGCCTATACTCATACAATCTGTATAATACTATAAATTAAACTGATAGGTACATACTATGATAAATTATAACCAAAGTTAGTCAGAACTAGATTTTGCATTTATGTTATTTTGTATTTTCTGAGTTTAAGAATGTGTGTAGTTGTGTAATGTTTAATCGACACATTGTTTTGTTCTCATTAGAATTGTTTTTATTTTTTTAACGAAATATCGATTTCAAACAGACATTGGCACATTGGTGATCAACTTGTTATGCGTAAAGCTGGAAATGTACCACAATTTCGATGGCAATAGAAACAAATTATAATTTACACGTGCTGCCACAACAAATTAGAAAAACACCTTAAGAATGGCACTGATTGTAGCAGACTATGTTTATAGGTTAGTCAATCGTGCGGTATCCAAACTAACAAGATGAAATAAGTTTGGACTGAATAAACTTTAAATGTTTTTGTATTCGTTTTACAACACACCAAAACACAATTAGTGATGGTACTTGACACTTTAAGCTCAGCTTCGTTCTCAACCTGTGACCAATGGCTTAAAATCTATTCATAACATACTTCAAACTATCCTAATATAGTCACTATGCCACCAGTGAAGCTATCAGGGACAATATATTATAAGTTATAACTAAATAGTAGAAAGGTTTTCTCAACAATATATTATATTGTATGACGTTGTTATAATTTAAATCTGTTCTCAGTTCTAATGACGAAAGCGAAAATAATCTTTTATTATACAAATATAATATTAAATATGTATTTAAAACAATAAAATCCTTCGGAATTATATTGTTTCAATTTAATTTAACGAAAATTAAATTTTCATTTTTAATAAATTATATTCCCTACTCGTAAAATTTCCGTTTTACAATTTATCTCGAGAATCAGGAGAGCAAAGAGTTTCCAATATTATCGTATCACAACACGTTGAATTATTACTTCTAGTTTATTTTAATATTGTTATGAATACTATTCAAAAAGGTATTTCAAAATAGTTGAAACTTTTATTTTTACATTCGTAGAAACTATGTGTTATGGTTATGAGGCACGACGTTTGTATTAACATTTGCGCTGTTCAAATTAAACACACACTTAATAAAAAATTGAACTTCGCATACCAAACAATGAAATGCTTCTCGTAGTCCAAGAACACGACGATATCATTTTATAAGTTTAACATTCCTCAGTCCGTTGCATACGTAACATTATTAAAGGAAAAATATTCGTTTTCAGTTGTATGTGCATTTTAAATGTGCTTTGTAAAAAAATTAGATTAGATAAAATGAAATAGCTGTCCAGTGAGGTACACACCAGAGTCGTTTGGGTCACCGGACTAGAGTGTTACCTTTGTGCTGGGATATTGATTTTTAAATAAATAATAATAAATCATCGTAGGTATTCGACAATAATTCCGAGTGTAGTATAGAATATGTTCTTCAGTAAATCTTTTTTTTTACTTAGTTACATTGTTTTGTCACACGAACATATTCTACGGATTTTCACGTTATATGCGAATAGATCCAAAAACAGAAAAATATAATCAATGTTTCTAAATTCTTAGCACCTCTTTTTTTTCATATTTCATTATTTCGTTATTTATTTTTCAGCCAGGACTATTTGTTTTTTATTCCATAATAATTTACACTCTTTTTAAACTTTCGTAGTGGAACGTTAAAACGTCGGTTGTACAACGATACCGACGGCAATTATTTGTGTTTTTTGTTAATATGCACACACATTTATATTTTTCTGAATCTATTTTATAATTGTGCGGGTATACATTTTAGTTGACAAATATTATGATTTTAGATTTATAATTGTAATCTACCCCTTTTATACACATTGTGTATTCAAATAGATTGACTTAATGTTTGGACGTATTGCACAGTTATATTATATCAGTAAAAATTCTAAACAGCGAAATTTGAACAAATTAATAATGAATATTATGTTTCAATATGTTTATTTTATAAGCATATCCTTATAAATATTTATTTACTGTTATGAAAACACATCCATCGTAATGAGGATTGTAATCACTGTGTAATCACAATATTTATTATTTTCACAATGTTATATTAATATTATATAACCTATCATTCAATTCGTGAAATTTTAATTATAACGATCTCACAACGTCACAACAGATTAATATCTCCTCTCATTTATAAATATATATTTTGACTTAATGGTTTGTAACATTGTTAACCACAGTCAATATTGATTTATCACGTATCCGATAATGTTTTCTACTCCTCAACACAATAAACATTACTATTCAATTTTATTAATTTACCGAACAAGAATAAGCATTCAATTTTTATATTGAAATCTATAATTTCATGTCAAACCCATGTAAGTGTTGCCGTTGACGTTTTTCAAATAAACTAGGCATGTAGACAATATTATATTATTATGTATGCATGAATAAATATTAAAATATATGTAAGCATAATACAATTTGAGACGTTTGAGATAGTGGAATTGATTGAACTTGGACGCACTTGGAAGTATATTGTAATATGGTTAAGCTTTAAGGGCTAAACTGGGAGTCTAATAATATTAAACATTTCATTTAACAATTTAAAAACCGATTATAACCACGATACAATGATATTCCAGCAATATATTTGGTTGATTTTAGAACACATGCGCGATGCGCAGCAATTGTGTTGTATACAACGATCTCGGTTACTACATGTTATGACTTCTAAATCTAAAAATAACGATGTAATTTTCAATACAGTTTCAATCGAAAATCGGTCCTATAATTCTCCTACAGCGATCTCACGAATTTCGTTAGATAATTTCAGTTATTACCATCAAAGACTTATAACTGAATTTTTTTTTAAAAAATCGTAACTATGTAATTGATATATTATTATATGTCTGTAAGTTATTCTTTGTACCATAGTAATGTCAAATAACTAAATTTATAAACTAAAAATTAATGTTAACATCGCTTTATTATTTTTAAGTATCATATTTATGTAATAAGGTTGAAGTGGTGTGTTTTATTATGCTTTAAATAACAAATGTTTTAAATACATTTAATAATTCATGTATTTAAAAAAAAATCTGTACACAACAATGTTTGTGTATGATCACTACCTGAACATCTAGCTTCCTTGAATATTGTTAAAGCGAATTCGACTGTACTACCTACCTTAATATAACCTTAAACAAAGTGAAACGTCATATTAGAGATTATAGAGTGTAATGTTATAGAATATAAATTTTAAAACAGCTAATCAAATAGAGGAGTACTATTACTGACCACCAGCTCAACTTATATATACACACACAATTCGAACATCAACCTTGATACTAATAATGGCTGAAGAACATTAGATGAAATTGTGTTTCCTTGAATTAGTAACACGTAGGTAATTTTTTATACTTCACTTTTACGTTGAAACAGTACTGATGTATATTTTCGTACCCTCGTGAAGCACTTACCTCAAAGATTTTTTGTCGTTCCGATTTGTTTATCTTTATTTATACTTAAATAATGTATTCAACTGTGAAATGTGAAATTAAATAAATTAAATGGGTGCCCACCTATTCGGGACAATTCACGTATCCGGGTATCCGGCCTAATATGGAGGGGCACAACTCAATGATGTGTTTAAGATTTGGAAGAGATAAATCTCTTAATGTTCGGCCGTGATAACTTTGCTAGCCAAGTCAGAGTTGTCGTTTGTTGTCTGCTGACGTCTACTCGTTGAACAGGTGGTGGACGAAATCGGATAGTCTAAGCTCTGGACGGCCAATTAAAATACGACGAATACTAGATGACCAATATGGACGATCATTTGTGTTGAACGATTAACTCTGGTGGATGGTGGGCGATGGCAGGCGCTGTCTAGTGAGAGATAAGGGGTTTTCCGAGGCTTATCCACTTGTTTAAAAACAATATTCCCAATGATATGTAAGATTTTAAATTTTTACTTTTATTTAATTGTCAGGCCCACACGTGTGTATCCAAGACGAAGTATCCAAACAGAGTGTTCGCACGAGTCGCTATCGTCATCTGCGTCTGCTTCACCGTTTTTTTGCCATTTTCATTTTTTAATCCCTAATTTTATATTGCATCTTTACGATATCTGAATTTTATCATCGCTGTAACTCTCCCTAAGGTAGTCTGTCCTAGAAATTTCACTGGTTTCTGTTTTATGTGTCATGCACTCCACACTCATTCCCAATTCACGTCGGAGGGCCCTTTCAGTCGTGCACAAAACTAATTACTGTACCGTAATGCATCCGTCTCGCTGACGCCAATATTATCTCAAAAATATATAATGCTCTACCTATATAGAGATTTGTGCTTGTAGAGTATTCGTTTACTCCGCGACAACAAACCTACATTCAAGTTTTTATATTATTAAATAATATATCGTATTAAAGTTACGTATTGTGTGAATAGTGAAATTTTTATTTTAGGAAAATATTTTTAAATAAAAACAATTGTAACTTAAATATTGCAGATTTGTTCAAATACCAACGTTAATTTTTTTTAAAGAATATGTTTGTTTAAAAAATATGGTTTGACAAGAAATTAAAAGTTTTGTTTGAAAATATGTTTAAGTAATAACTATTAAATATGTTCTACAAATACAGAATTACTTAAATTAGTAAGTAGTTCTGTATTCAGTAGTTGTGCTGTGTTATTTGTGTAGGTACCTTTAGAAGAAACAACGGAAGTTTAATATTTTTTTAATCTCATATCGTAATTACCACATCAAGCCACTGACAAAATAAATGAAAAAAGTCGATTATCTAACAGAATATATTTGTCGGGCACTTGTCTCGCTTTGTTCAATTGTCTGCAGGATGGGAGTTTAATAATTTTAAAAACAAAATCAATGATAAATCACGACGTTTGAAAAATTTGTTCTGAGCAGAGCTCAGTTAGCTTAGAACTGAAGTGGGTGTCATTGTTCGATATTATTAATAATTAATTGTTGAATATTTATCGGTTCCTCCGACTTGTTGGAATTATGGAAAAATAAACGTATTTTGTGTACTAATAATAGACAATAGTTGATGGTAGTAATATTATGCTATAATCGATTTAATAAATGCGTGTGTGGTATTAGATTGTTAACAGAATAAAAAAATGTACCTAATGGTTGCTTTTTTTTGCATGTTCATACTCGTTTAAAAGAAGAAAAAAACCTGTTGAAAATCTATGACTGTTTCTGGTAATAAATTGGATTTTTCGAGAGTAAAAAAAAAAAAAAATTTTTCATAATCGAGAAAACTGGAATTTTTAAACAATACCAGTACACTCTTAGTGAATACTTGGAATTTTCAGCAAATGTTCATATTAGCAATAATTTTTAGAGACATGATGATTTCATAATTGCTACTTTTAAAAACTTGGCTTTTTTTTAAATTTTAGTTTATTTTTGATTTATAGGTATTTGATGCAATTTTCGTTTGTGAAAAATTAATATGCTTAGGTATTAAATACAAAGTCCTCATAATTTGTTCTCACCACAATGTAAATAATCAAAAATACATAGTGATAATTTTTTTCCATGCATTTAACCTCACATTTTACAAAACTCGTCAGAATTGCGAAAATGTCTAAACTATTGTGTAATCAAAAATGCATTCAATTTTAAATTTTAAAAACCAATACTTGAGAATATAATACAGGATTACTTAATATAAAAACTAACCCTAAACATTAAATGGTAATTTGTAGCTTATATATTTAATGCTTAGGGCTTACACCAAAAAACAATAATAATAATAAACAATATAATATTCATAAAATATCATCGACGATAGAGTTATAAAAAAACTAATATTTTTTATGCGAATCTTGTTGTTGTTTAATTTATTTTTAATTTAACTTAATTGAGTTGAACTAATTACACAGCTTTAATGATGTGACAGGATATGAACATTATATTTAATTTTTAAATGTGTAATATTTTGATAACTTTTTTTTTAATTCAAAGTATTTACCATCATTGCAGTTCTTGACTAATACGAAAAATATATAATTCAAAACCAACCATTGTCTTAAACTTGAATTCCATGCATATCAAATTGAATTCAATTCAATTTAAAAATAATATTGCAAGTAAGTTTTAGCTGCGTGTTTTCTAAGTTACATAAACAACATATATTTCGATTACCTATGAGTATGTAGGTATAAGTATTATGTCACCGAATTACACTACGACAGCTCTGTTATAGCTGTTCTGCCGAACCGGTATTCCTGATTGACCTAATTCCTGTACAGGTTAAAATATTATTTCTAGTCTGAAATATTGTTAAGAATTAATTAATAAAGACATTAATGTGGACAGAGGATTAATGATGTTACATTAATATTATTGAGCCAGTAATAGGTTGAGAACCTACAGTGGTAGTTAGTGTCTTACTGCAGATATAGTTTTAAACTGATTAACATGTTGGATCTGCTAATCGATCAGACAACAGGTCTGTGTGAACTGTGGATAAAAGATCGCAGCTACTTATAACAGACAGGGCGATTCATCAAGCATGCTCACCCCCATTTTTATCCTTTGATAGTGAATTTATTCAAATTCTGATTTTTGGAATTTGGTTGTACTACTTATGTGTTTTCTGTGGCGATACAAAATTCTATTTTTTCAAACTAGAACCCCCCCTTTTTAGTGCAAATTACTAAGTGTATTAATTATTTGAACATTTTGATATACCTAATTCAAAATCTGATTGATGAGTTTCTTAGTTGTTAAAATATTTGGACAACGGACAATAATCCTCAAAAATTGTTTCACATAAATATAAAATATACGCACAATTTGATGTAGTTTTTATTATACTTGGGTCACTTTTACAAATTATTAATATTAATGACATAAATTTTCAAATCACTATAGTCCTCATATTTTATAAACCCATTACTTACCTTTTTTTCACTAAAACACAAAGTTAAATAACTCAAAAACTCATCCGCCAATTTTGATTCTGATATGTCAACGTTTTCAAACAAATTATCCACTGTTTGATTTACTGTTTAAAAGAAATGTTTCCATTTTAAAACCAGAAATCTATATCTCCACAGAACATTCATCAAGTAGTACAAAAATTCTCAAGAATTTAAAAATATAGTCTTGAAGTGCCCATATTTAATAATTCTGAAAATCAGGTTTTGAAAAACTGCCTTACTTTAGAAGTAAAAAGAGTGAGATTGGTTAAAATTTTATTGTACTAATAAAGTTTAAAATAACCTAAAACAATCTATGGTAAACACCGGAGTTGAGTGGGCATACAAAACAGTTTATGCTGTTATTGTTTATTTTTTTGGTATTTTATTTTTAACATCATTATTTTTTCTTACTGCAAAAGCTATTGATTCATTTGGCCTTACTGGTTCTGTTTTTATTTTTTTATGTATCGGATAATGATTTTTAGAACATTAAAATTAAACGTCAAAACTTTAGTGATTCTTCTCAATACGAATTCTAAATTTAAAACAGATTCCATTTGAATAGTGATATGACTCTGAGACTGCTCTTCCCGAATTACATTGTATTATAATTACTTTTTTTGCATTGATTTGTGGGAGAAATATACATTTTTGAAGTCTTCATTTTTAGTCGAAAACAATGATGCCGTAAACTTAATATTACATTATTGCGTTAAAAAACAAACGCAAGGTGGCGCAATAATGTAGGTGCATAATGGCTCTATATATAGTAGTATTTTAGTTATTATAATACGCAGTTGCACAAAAAGCTTTGAAGTTCAAATTATTGTGTACCTATCCATCTTTGAAATATGGTCACATCTAAGACATGATTATAATACAAACCCCCCCAATAATCAAACGTATAAGTATACTTTTGTTATTTAACTTTATTCGTATTAACTTTGTATTACTCCCACATACTTGAAAACTATTACACATTTACGATAAAGTAGATGTTATTTTAAATTAAATATGCAATGATACGATACATAATAATTCCAAACTTTTCGATCGTATAAATTACTTTACTGTTCGTTATCAGAATTCAAAACCATAGAGATATTAAAGTTGCCTCATTACAACGAATCCAAATTAAATAATCATACATTTCCAAGGAGTTATTCCAAAGTAAAATTGAATGCCATTTCGGGATAATATGCATTTAGTGATAATATATAAATCGTGTTCGACGCTCGTGCTATTAAGACGACATAAATTAATGGTTTAGACGTTTGAATTGAATGCAAAAGTTTTCGTCGTCAAAATTATCAACTTTTCACGTTATTACCTACACATTTCCAATGCACTATTTTATAAGCTTATATTTATTTTATCATCAGTTCTCTTGAATTTCAATAATCGCGCCAAGTGCAAATATAAATCAAAAACCCATCAAAATATCTTATTCAAATACAATATTCTTTTCAGCATTTAAAAATGTACATGTATAAATGTATAAGTGTATACTCAATATCACCTCCGTAGAATGGAAATCAAACACAAGATTGTACGTACCATTTTTTTAATTTTCCAGTAGAATTAAGGCACTAATATTATTTGAGTAGGCAATGTAAAAAAAAAATATTGATATATTGAAATGTAAATGTAAGATATTTTTACGGCGTAGATATTGACAATTATTTACTTACGTCCATTATCGTCTGTCTAATAACAATGTCTCACATCGTCTGTCTCATTGATATCTCTGGAAATACAATAAAATAATGATTTTTATCTGTTTTAAATATAAATTGTATAAATTAATAATTTCGACAATGAAGCAGTTTAAGTAGTTTAACGTACTTATGTTGCAAAAAATAATAGTGATGTTGTCCAATAAATATTTGTGGATCTCTTGTAACATTTGTGAGCTATGAACTAAATGTACATCGTATTTACAAAATTTCTATTTACCGGTATGTGTACATTGGTCATTGGTCAAATGAAACCACTTCTTGAAATCAATCGTTCTAATATGTACAATGTAAATAATTCACAACCAGTGTACAATATAATTTCAGGTGATTTTATAACTCAAGAGTCCGTAAAATAATATTATAAAAAAAAAATCTCAAAGGGTTGGTTACCCGTGTAAAAGTATTACACTTCACACGGTGATTTACTAATTTAAAATTAGTATATTGTATTATTCTTAATTTTTAATTATTTTACCCCATGACGTGTATTTTTGTTTTAATGAAGACGAGTGACGACGATAGTATGTACAACCAAAACATCAACAAAACATTCGTTCAATACTTAAAAAATCTTAAGAGAAATTTTCGTCAGTACACTATTTAATTTAAGACGCGTTTTAATAAACAATATCGAAAATTAACATAATGTCTACGTCAAGTGAGGTGTGCTTGAGAGACTATATTTTTCTTCTGCAAAACCTGATGAGTGATTGGTGAATAAGAATGACTATATTTTATAAAAATTGAAGCTTTGTGTATTGAACTACAAAATCTTTATTTCCTTTTTTCGTTATAACTCATGCAAATTATGTCCTTAATATTTTACAAACTAATAGAACTGGAGCACAGAAATTGATTTTAATCGAGAAATTACGCTGTAGAAATATTCGGAGAATGGTATTCTGAAGTCATCTTGATGCAATAATGCAAAAATATTAAACTTGATATTTACAATTAAAAAAAAAAAAAAAAACATTTTTGGGCTATTGAAGAAAATAGTATATTCGTTTTAGGCTAAACTGCAAAGCTATTTTCAGACTTGCTTCCGATCCCAATAATCTTTTTTAAAAAAAAAAAAAAAAAAAAAAAATAAGGTTTGGCATAATCCAAAATTCGTTTTCTCATTCATCACGTTGAAATGTTTCTATAAGTAATTAAATTGTTATGAAATATGAACCTAACCGTACGAATAACGTAATATATTATATCAGTATATTGTTTATGTATATTGATATAACAAGTGAAATACCATTGTTGAAGACGCTTGTGAATTCGCCGAGGTTGTAAAATCTCATTAATATTCTGTTGAAAAATAAAACTTATTCTTATTAAATTTCGTCAAAATCTAGCAAAAATACAATTATTTCCGTTGCCGAAATGCAAACATAATTTCACTCTGTTCATAATATTCCGGCAGTTCACTTATTTCCGTCCGCGTACAATGCGAGCTACGAGGGATCACTTTACCCTCCTTAATTTATGTTTCATTCATTCTTTTAGAACTGCGATATTGCATTCTAATACAATTATTTCGAGCATTATTATTTCCAACACACTATAACTAATGTAATGTGACTTGTTAAATTTGTCAAAGTAAATATTAGATAATATTTTAATTATTTTTAATCCCTTTTGATTTGTATCTCGCAATCATAAATGTTGTCTTTTTTTTCACTTTTTTTTAAATTTAAAGTAGGCAGAACAAATTAAGTCTGGTATGGGTTAATTAAGGAAAACTATGTAGAAAAGGAAAAGGAATCCACATGGTAATTTATTAAGAGGCAACTACCTGGTATGACTAGTGTGACTCACATTTGGGCACTTTGCGACTTTTTAAATACCGGCAACTTCACACGCATCCGATATCGAGAGAGTTTATGATGGTGTCGTCCACCTGATTTGTAAGTTATAAGTACCGGAAAAATGAATAAAAGCTATTCTGTGTAGCTATCGTAAATTACGATTTAAAATTGAAAGTTGGGAGAATAAAACTGAAATCCACATTACACTGCTTTTTCTTTTCAAAGATTATTATCACGTCCTAATATAATATAGGTATTATAAAATACTAGCTGCGTATAACCAACCCGAATTCACCCGCGAAAAAAAGAACAAATACAAAATACGGCACTATAAGTATATTGGCGAATCTCGATTTTAGCGTAACCATCGGTTCACGAGAAAATCGGCATCGGAGTACCTTACTTTATGAACTAATTCGACCGAGATGGGCAATCCGCCTGTGGTAGATTGCATTCAGTATTATATTTTCAGTATTATTGGTTCATACCCCTCTTACTTGCTTGACATCTATAAGAATAATTTAAAATTATTTTTGAAATCGGTCTAGTAGGTAGTTTTCGGGCATGTAGGCTACAAACATAAATAAATTATGATATAAAAAGTCTATTTTATTTCCGCAACCAATTGCAACCCTGTCACACATAATCGAAATAATATTCAATTTTCGTGAGAAATAGTTTAATTGAGAAATAAATGTATATGTCAGTCACCCTCTTATAGTGGTTGAAAAACGGAGCTATGAACGCCAGTGGTGATTCAAGTGTACAGGGTCAGGAGAGGGCGGACAGCTGCAAGTACCGAAATTTCTGGCACCCCTTGTTGAAAAATTAAATAATCTACGAATGTACCCACTGCCAATATTCTATTAAGTATGTATTTGCGCAACTAGCTTACATATATTACTTCAGTAATGGGATGGGTGGGGGGGGGGAATTTTATTCACAACTAAGACATATTTATAAATGTACTGCTGCCCACACCCGGTGAACACTCTGCGAGGTCAATAGATGTGTGTGTGCAAAATAATTGGTGCTAATAATTGATTCTGTAGTTTCCAAGTCTTCAATCTTCATACAAATGTACATAATTTCTTTTTTTAGAGAACACAGACATATACATTATACACGACTATCTGAGAACGAAATGAGCAAAACAAGAGTAGTGCGTATAATTCTACCTTATCTGTAATCAATCCGGTTTTTTTTTTTAATATGACTTTTTACGTAAAAATACGAGTTCCAAGAAGATTTACTATTTTAAAATTCAGAAAGTAATGCTAATACCATCGCTTTAAATTAGTAAATCCTCGTGGGACAAATTGTACATGATGTGTAAGTTTATTAGTTTTTTGTTATTTTAAGTGTGCTTGTTTTATATTCATAAATTGTTATTTGATGCTAACTTCGTGTTAAACAAACTACCAGAGTACATTAACTTGTTTCTTTATCAGCGACCCTTGTAAAATATCCATTGAGGCATTTTCAAAAAAAAACAAAAAAAGTCAAAATCTCCCACTTTTGGAAATTACAGAATAATAAAATATATAGAATTAAATTAGTGATTGTTTGTCTTGTACGTTTACAATATTTTGAGTATTTTCTTAATTGGGTACTAAACTAGTTATATTTCATATAAGCTCCTAGCATATTTAAAACAACAACGAAAAAATGTCAAAAAGGTTCAATTTTCCACGATTTATATATTTTGAACTACAAGTTAGGTGCAACGAAATTGCTATAACTGTTATAATAATATTATATTTGTGCATTCAATTTCTTTAACATTCCAATTTATATGTTGACAATGTATTTTCAATATAACAGATGTAAGAACGGAGAACTCAGTATTATATATTTTAACATTTTAAAATCAAAATTTTTCCATATTATTAAAAAACCAACTATAAATTAGGTACCAAAAACGACTGACCAAATTATTTGACTCCAAAGTGATGTTCGACGTAAAAAATAAAATATGTATAAAACAATACAAATTATCATCGTAAAACCAAAATAATATGCACTCCTCCCTTCGATCAGAATCTATAAATAGGAACTTTATATTTATATAGGATTTTATTACCTATAAAAAGTATCTGGTATATTGGAAAAATGGTAAATTAGCCGTAACTTAGTGGGAAAGATACCTTATACAATTTTCTTGTTGTAAAACAGAAAAAGTACAAACAATAAACTGTCCCTCTTCAAATTATTTGAAATATAATGACAGTTAATAGTGTAGTTACCCATGTAGGTATTAATGTAATTACTGATGAGTACCAGTTGGCCGCAAATCAATATTGGAAAAAAAGTGCAGTTAACAGATTAGTGTTAGCAGCTAAAAATTTATATCATCTTTCATAAATCATAATAAATTTAAGTGTGGTCCATAGTATGTCGAGTGGTAAAAAAAAATCGTTGAGGTTTACTGGGAATTCGTTTATCGATAAATTTGTATTTTGTAAATTCATAGTATTTGCATATTGTCTGGTTATGACGCATGCATACGTTTTTTTACCCATTTGTAAGTATTAACTCCAGAAGACCAGACAGAGAAAATACCAACATTTCGAGTCCCTTAACAATGTGAAGAATGTTTATTCATTGTTACCTACTAAAATATACGAAACTTACTGTACAGGAATGACTACAACTGCAGAAGCTAGGTCTCTAGTGATGTTTATACTAAAATTGGTTGTTAAAAAAATAATAATAATCTGATGAATGATGATTACATTCAGTATAATACGTATTATTATAACACGAACCTATTCATAATGACGTATTCTACGGTGCCAACGTCACTATTGTCAATACAAATTAATAGGTAGGTATGATACAACTGTAATGATATTTGAATTTTTTTCTTAAAAATTAGTCCAAATTTCAAATAAACGTTTCACTAATAAAATAATAAATCATCATCCATAAAAAATAAAAATATATGCTTATATGGAAATAGAGGCTGACTTTGTTACCTGTTTGAACTGTGGCTATATACATTGTGTAAAAGCTGTTTTTAATTTATTATATTCGAATTTATACCGAAAACCAAATCTTATCTGATTTCACCTAAACGTAATTAGTCTTCATTATATATACACAACTGATTACCAATTGATTGAACTAATGATACTGTGAATAATACCAAGGACGAGTATTAACGCGTTAATAAGTTAATTTTTCATTATTATTGTTAACTTAATCATTAATTTAAGGAGTACAAGAAATTAACTTCTAATCAACTGAGTTAATTTTACATTTAAACAATTAAAGTTGATTTCAATTTCAATTATTTTAATTTCATATTTTCGTATAAAATGTTATTAACACCTATGATAATTATTACGACTGTTGTACGCTGGTCGTTTATACAAATTAATACTCTAAGTCACTAAATATTATTTTAATTTTACCTATGTAAAAACCGAAACTTAGTTTTCTTTTTTAATTAACTTAACTTTAATTAAAAAGTTAATATTAGCGTTCGGTCAACTTCTTCCTGAATTAAATTAATAGACACTTTTGTATTAACTTTATTTTGATTTTAATTTAACTTAACTCAACTGAGTGGAAAAATGTCAACTTGCCCAGCCTTGAATAATAGTAACAATAATAATAATTTATTCATATTGTTTATAGCGTAGTATACATAAAGATTACACAATTTAACGATTTGAAATGTATATGTATACCAAAATGTATATACAATGAAGTGCATGATATTATATAAGGTTTAGTAATGATTCTGCAGGTTTCCATTTGGAAGAACTTGGGGGGGGGGGGAGGAGGGAACAACGGAATATTTTGCAGTATCTTCATATTCGCAATAAAGACCAACAAGAGAAAACCAAATATTAAAATAAACTACATGTTAATAGTTAAGTTATTTATTTTATTTTAACAAGCATTAACTTCTTTAGCAAAAAAAAATGTTCATTCAATAATGTCAATAGGTCTAATCTAGTTAGGCGATGAACTGGTCAATATTACATTAATAAAAATAAATCTACAGATATAGAGGTCCAACAAAAACTCAGAAACCTCTCTGGTATATTTCACCCTTTACTCAAAGTTAACATTTTTTTTTTCATTATAAAAATATACTTAATGTTTTTTTTTTTGTTTTTAATGAAAAAATTTAAACTTTGATATTTGAACAAAAATGTATTTTTCGTATTGTTTTAAAACAATTCTACATTTTCTATGGCGCCATAAATAATTATTAAAACAAGTTTTACATTACCTATTCATTATTTTTACCAGTAAGTACCTATTTCATAAATTTACAAAACGCGCACTCTCGAGTTTTGGAGATATTTCTATATTTCTATATTTTTATGTTATTTTTTTTTTTTTTCATGAGTGTGACTTTGGCAAGTTTCCTCATTAGATTTTAAGAAATAAAACAAGATATCTATTTGTAATATAATAAGGGTATTCATGTATAATTGAATTATAAAATTAACTTTTGTTAAATATTTTTATTTTTCTAACGCTTTACGGTAATTTAGTTTAAAGCTCGGAGTTTTTTAAATTTATTAATAATGTCTTATACGATTTTTTTTTTGTCGAGTACCAATATTTTCTATTACCTATAATATATTATTAAACATTTTCAATCATCAATATGTAAATGATGTACCTACCCGTGTACATTTTATAATCGAACGGTATCCGTTATAACTTATACCATATTATTAACCCTTTCAGTAGGTACCATATAAATATTTCAACCATTATCTCCCGGGACCAAATAAAATAACGGCTCATGCAGTACGATAATATATTTTAGGGAACAGATTCATTGGATGGGATCTAAATGTTCTTCTGTGAGATTGAACATATTACCAGATAATATTATAGTCTTTGATATCTTGTAATCTTCATAAAATATGTTCTCTTATAATGTTGCAGTGGCACTGACGTCTTAAAATTATTTGTGCGACAGTGGGCCTTAGGGTGATTTTAATGACGACGTCTATGTGCGTTATTAGTGGTACTGAAAGGGTTAATATACCCACCTAAATAAATAATTATCATTTCTATACATTGAATGACGTTATAAATTAACATGTTTTTAGATTATCAAAGCGATTATTGCACATACATTTCTTCAACAATATAAGAGTCAATAATAATATTGCGATTAAAACTGTAGGTACCTGTTAGTAGGTTATCAACAAATCGATAATTTTACTTTTCCGGGACACTGAAATTAAGGACGCACCATAGCTCCGCATGAATAAAAATATTTTGTGAATCCGTAACTCCGCATGCACCGTATCTCCGCACGGTCGAAAATACAAACGCACCGTATCTCCGCATGGTTGAAAAAACGAACGCACCGTAACTCCGCATTCTAAAAATATTTTAACCCAAAGATGCACGAATTAAAAAAATTATTACATACTTAGAAAAAACAAACATAACAAACGATGCAACATTTCCACCCAGTATTTGGGCCAAAAAAGAAGCGACGTTGGAGAGAACTACAAACAACTGTGAGTCTTTTCACGCCAAATTTGGTGATTTATTTACATCAGCACATCCAAATATTGCTGTATTCATTAAACATTTATTAGCTATATGCAGACGGATTCTTATATAAGAATGAATTCTGCCAATAATAACGAAAGTAGGATAATTAGAAGTAAACAAAAAAATAATATACAATTTATAAATAAAAAAATCGAATTATATAATAACAACCAAATAGATAGATATAGTTTTGTAAAAAGTTTGGCTTCGTTTAATAATATTTTATTTTAACTTATTTTAACTTACATTATAATTTTAACGATTTTTCGTTGTATGCATTAATTATTATAATTTTTGTTAGATAGGTACATTTTATACCGACAATGACGATTTTTTTTGTATGCATTAATTATTATTAATTTTATATTTTATAATTACATAGTATTACCTGCAGTCTAATATTATTTTTATTTAACTTTAATAATATGTATTGTATTTTGTATATTTTAAACATTAAAAAAAATATGTGCGGAGTTACAGTGTCAAAAAAAATCTTTTATGCGGAGTTAGGGTGTTTAAAAAAAACTTCGTATGCGGAGTTAAGGTGTCGAAAAAAAAACTTGTATGAGGAGTTAAGGTGATATATTATAAAATGGCGACGATCCGTGCGGAGTTACGGCGCACCGGAAATTAAATTACACGAATATACGTGTGCCGAATAATGTTGATATAAAAACACATATCATTTTATGCATAATAATATAATGGCATGACATATTAGCATATTATTTTCTAGTTATGTCGTGTGTTTTATTATTATGTGCGTTAGTACTTAGTATCACCTTGCCGTAAACGACTGCATCATTTTGTCTGTTTGCTATCATTTTTTTATTTTTTAAAAACTGTGACTTATGGTTACGTCTTGCTTTTGTACTTGAAATCTAAACATTTAAATTATACAGCACGTCATACGAATATACTCCGTATAACTTATCGCAAATAACTGCTTTATTGGTTATGTCTGTTGTGTTTCAACTTGCAATCTTACATGACGGTTATTCAATACCCTATTCCAAAAAATGCTCACTTAATAATATTGTAAGCGTTTAACATCATTCCCAATAGTAGGTGTCCCGAACGTTCTACAAGGCCACGATATCACATACAATAATATTTACGAGAAACTGTGAACTTTCAGGTTTTTCCAAATATCATTCTTACACATACAATTTTTAGTGAACGAGATCTACATATTGGATATTACAATAATACAAGTACATAGGCACTATTTTTAACGATTTTATATTTTCCTACAGCATTAAAATATAGTACCTAAGTGGATACTCTGTCTGATTGTTGAAAAACAGTCAACTAATTAACTATTTAGGGACTTATATATGGCTATTATAATTAACATTGATCGTGAAAACAACTCTGCCATTATTGTTGTACATCTTCTTTTAATTATAATATGCATTCTCCAGAGCCAATTACAAATTACAACTTATAATATTTGATATCGGATATTTGTTGGATGTATTTGACATTCGGACATTATAGGAATGTGTGCAAACAGTATTATTTATGATTAATAATATAACATTATTTAGAGCAATCGAATTATTGAAGAATAAGAAATTTTACCAATGTACAATACAGTACATACCTACTCCAGTATTTCAGTCCCGATTACGAATTTACAGAACGTTCTTTGTGCACCATTAAAATATATTTGTATATTTTATATTATTAGAATTTAGGAATAATGGTTGCCATGATTCGGGTTTAATATAATTTTATAAGTAAAGAAAACATTATTACTTAAAAGTAATTGAATAATTGTTATCATATCAACATTAAAAAAATACATATTTATTTGATGATCAAGATTCCCGTGCCCATTATAGCACGAAAAACGGTTTTTGCCCAACAGGGGTAAAATATTTTCCCCGTAATAACCGTAAAGTGTATTAGTAGAATAGCAAATATATTTTATTCAGTTTAAACGGTTTAAGTGAAGTGATAATATTGTCTATATTTTCCATCTGTTTTATCCGGAGAATGCTTAGCATTGGGTAAACGATACCCGGATGATTCGCATTGTTCATAATTAAGCATAATATGCAAACTGTAGTCTAATATTATTATATAGATTATATAGGTACATGTGGATGTGTATCATGTTTGCTTGTATGTAATATCTATAATATTATAAACACATACCTATTACATATACATCGTGGGCGGATGAACTTTTTTAACATGAAACATGATATTCCACGTTTAAAGCAAATAATTTCTTGTTCAGTGCAAAATCGATTTTTAAAATATGAATTTTAAATCAAACTTTTGTGAGAATCACTTCAACAATAATTGCTTCATCGCAAATTTACTAATTGTTCGTCCTTCGGAAGTAAACAATATCATTGGACATTTCAATTTGTAATCATTATATTTTCTATTTTATTTCTATAACTATTATTGGGTGCAACAAGATGTTATGGTAACTGGAAAAAAAAACTATGACAAAAAATTAAAATTAAAAACTAAAGAGAACCTAAAGAGAAAATAACCAAATTATTAAAATTGTGTGTCTTATTCTAGACATATTCATACTTATAATTATCATTTATAATCACGTTGTCTCTCATACTATATCACAACATTTCATATCATTGTCATCGATATCTTATTGCATATGGAATATCAGTAAGAGGGTTTTCAAAATTGCGTGTGCCATTTTTATAACCATTGTGCATTTGTGCCATATAATTTTTTTGACAATTTTTATGTTTAATGTTTATGGCCTGGCTCATCGTTTTGTTTGTAGCACTCGAAGTGGTAGTTTAGTTTCATCAGCCGCGCATTTATTCTTGTTTTTTGAACAAGAGTCCTGACTGTCTGATGTGTTTGCCTTACCAATTCACTAACACTATGTTTTCTTCCTTTTGTTGAATTACTATCACAAACTTCACCGTTTAAAGTTGCCCCACGAACGTTCCACAAAATTATGCGCGAAAAGAGGTGAGCACTTTCCAAGTACTGTTTTGTTACTATGAATCCTTATTTGTCCACACTTGCCATCAACGTATTATGCGTATTGTCGAAATAATCCAACAACAGTTCAGTTTTTTCTGGAATGATGACTCTCGAATATTTCATACCATTTTCGACCGCGTTTTTCCATCCATTTCTACCATGTACCTACCATGAAACCATCCATTTCACCAAACAATTTAAACAATACTCTTGATTTTCTCTGTATTGTGTAGTTCTAAATTTAGACACTCTTGAATTTTTCTATTACTTACCTACTTGATTGTGTTAAATTGTGAAAACAATATTACATGTTGACATGTTTTCCAAAAATATCTGTTTTGGCAGTGGTATTTTGCTCGTTTAATATCACCATAACTAAAAGCCCAAACTTCAGGATGTGGATATAAATTAAATTCTTTATTTTTTATTTTTTATTTTTTACTACAGTGAGCATTTGTTCATAAGAAGCCAAAAATATTTTCAGCTTAAAAAATATATATCATTCGTAAACATATTATTATTGATTTGTTCACGTATAACATAAACTGAAGGACATTTTAAAAGATCAAACCAAAATTTTTATCCATACACAACTTTTTTTTAAACATGCCTTTCGTGTGCTGAAAATTTAACTTTATAATATAATATAATATATTTTAATCTTTTTTCCGTTATAATATAGTAATATGTTTTACAGTATGGCTCAACTCCATTAATTCCATGCAAGTTACAAGATACCTACGTTATTTTCTTGCAAAATAAAATCCGATCCTAAAATTAAATCAATATCGAAAATTAAATTCCCCAATTATTGTTAATAGTCCTGTAGGATACCGATTATAACACTACGGTTTCTAACTATTGTGCGGGTCTGGAACGTTCAGTTATAAAGTCCGAGAGCCCGATCACCGAAAATCTCCGAGCAATCATCACACCGACCGAGTGTATGTTGTGTGACTGTATGTCAGTATATGTGGTACTTTGGTATTGTGTTAGTGTCTGTGTACTTAAACTATACAAGGTGATTCACCAAGAATGGTCAAACCAATTTTTTTCTTCAAAAATACATTTGTTCGAATTCTGATCATAAATATACCAACTTATTACTTATTAACTTGTTTCCAAAGTCTTACGATATTTTAACCGTCAAAAATGTCAATAACATTATATCCGTTAAATAATTAACAGAAAACCAGGATTAAGGGATTTATCTGAAAAACGGAAGTTTGCATCAGCACAGAACACACTAATATAAACAATTCCAACAATTTTGAAATGTGCCAGATATTTAAGTAGGTAGGTATATCTAAAAATTCCAAAAAATCAGAATTGGAAGAAATTCATTTTTAAATGAAAATATGGGGGTGAACATGTTTGGTGAATCACTACACATCTATACTAATTTTTTCTTAATAGGTATGAATGGTATGTATACAAGGTATGCTTCTATATTATCTTTAGGTATCTAATTCACAAATAAGTAGTAATTAATAATACCGATTCGCAGAAACAATATAATACAACTAATCATTGTAATAATAATCATAGTACTAAAACGTACAGCCCTTTTATGCTCAACAATAGTAAATAAATTAAGGCAGTTATTTGACAACTGTAAATTGAATAGCATAGCCGGTAGGTACTCACAATGTTTCAAAGGCAGACAGACAGGATAGCCACTGCCCTAAAACCTAACTGAATGTTGTAACACACACAAAAACATTTATGATCGCCAGAACAAATAATAAATAAGTTGTGCTGTTGCATAAATAGTTACAAATAAAATGTTAAAAATAATATAAAAAATAACAACATTCCAGAAGACCATTTTAACTGATACAATGGGGTGCAATTAATAACTATTCGCATACATATACATTTCAATAACAAAGAAGAATAAACGGTTTATGTTGATAAGAATAAACTCATAACAGGTATTGTACAAAAAATAATGACGATTTGTGCACTTACAAATATAATACAAATCAAGGTGATTTGACCACATGATATTATTTTATTAATAACTGCACATTATTTTTGACTATACTATGGTCATAAAAGTATTTTTTTTAAAGGCTCATTCTACAACCACGCATAACGAACGCGTTCAGAACTCATTGGCTTCTAAAATTCGTATCAGTGTTATACAACGAACTGTTACAATAAATTTTGCAATAGTTGTAAATTCGTTCGATTGAGATAGGTTCTGCCTATGCATAAATCTCCAAGAGATTAGTTCCCTAACACTTTGCGGTCCTCTTAATTGCACTAATTATTTTGGAAATTTTATTGTTTTCCGGTTCAGCTGGGTGCTCAAGTAATACTTTAAGTATTGGATCTGTCTTAAAAATAGCAATGTGAATTTAAAGATATTTTTGTTGTATCTTAATGTACAATACTTTTCACAAAATATGTTTCAAAATATACGTCATTATTTTATCCGTTAAAAAATGTTACAAATTATTCTTAATTTTATGTAATTTTGTCGATGATATAATAATAATAACCAAAAATGGATAAGTTAAAAATAAAAATGCACAGTGTAATGAAAATGGAAACACTAACTACACACACAAGCACACGGTTCAAGATTCTATAGTTATTTATTTTTACCCTAAAAAAAATCAATTTATATAATAATCGGTTTGAGTAAAAATTCCCGTTTACCATGTTATTTGTTTTTTCTAATTTTATGTTAAGAAATTGAACCATATTAAGACTAGAGAATAAAATATATCAATCAAAAATGTTTGATGTTGCCTATTTAATTTTTTTACATTTTTACTATAGGTGTGCTACTTATCACAACTATAGCATTGCCCATTATAATATATTAACAAAAACCATAAATACCAGATGATTATTATTTATTTACTTGTAAAATTCTTAAATAATTATGAAAAAAATGTTGGTTAACTCGAAACAAAATTAATATTATATGATATACCAATTACATTAAATGTATTAAAAAAATAATAAAAACTGTTAGTTGTACGATAAAACATTTTATTTATTTAACATTGCAGTATATTATTGGTTACATCTACAAGACGACATTATTTATTTTATATATTATGAAAACTTGAGGCGAAATTGCACCACGATGGTCATAGATTTAAATCAAAATGTAATACTTACTAAATATACTTATAATTTTAAATATATACCAAGGTACGTAATAAAATATGCGAGTAAACTTATTTTATACATATTATTTTAGACTGTTAGAGTTTATAGTAACTGTTTAAATTTGTTTCCTAAAGTGAATCCATCAAGTTAAATAAAAATGTGCGTGTTCGCAATGTAATTGAATAATATACAAATATAAAATAACTACAACGCAAAAGAATCAATTCTAAATAGCAATATGTTAATATGATATGTTAAAATGCAGACAATATTGATTCATGACGTTGAAATCAAGTATGGTATGAAGATCATACTTTTTGAAAATAAAATAAAATGATCAGACAAAATACTAAAATCGGGTATATGTTACTCTTCTGTTGTTTCACTTAACTCGCCACAGTATTACTACAACAGGTGTGTGTTATGAAATTACAGATTAGTTACATATTTTGAAAGCTATGGTTGATAATCGTATTCAAAATATAGCTCTGCAAGTATAGAAAAGCTGTGTTGGCTGACTGTTGATATTTCTTGAACATTTCACGACATTTAATTTTTTTTTTTTTTTACTGTAAGAAAAACCGGTGAAACAATTTAAAATTACCATGAACAAAGCGCCATTTAAACTTCATATTCAACTTCACGTTGCGTGCTACATACGATTTTTGTAAACATCAATTCAACCCGAAATAGTGTTAACAGAAAAATAATAAATGTCGAAAAGTTGCCCGCTTTCCACAATGATTTACCAATCTAAACATTTCATTTTTGATACTTGATTTATGTAGAAATATGGTTTTTTTTGTGCTAAAGAGGATAGAAATATCAGAGTTTCAGTATAACGTTTGGTTAACTTTTTTTAATCTTAAAAACACTAAATTATATAGTTGTGTTACGTATTCATCATATTGTTGTTACACTGAGAAGCGCGTTGATTTATTTCGATACACATTTTAAATATTTCAAAAAAACTAAACACCTAAGGGAATTATTGGTTCTACTAACGTGGACATAGAAACATACCACAAAATACTTACAAAGAAAATTAGAAAATATACTTTAAAAGTAGGTGTACGGGCCGGGAACATAAGATGATAATATGTGCGCCCGGACACCAACTTATTGCAAGCCACTAACACCTAAATCTTAATAATATGTGACACTAGAATAGCTGGGTGTGTAGTGATGTAAATAGCTCGAACAGCAGTGGTCGGGGTTGCCGGGCAAATACTGTTGAGCTATGTAATGCTTGTTATGTAAAATGTATAAAATGTATAAGTGTGTATATTGAGTGTGTGTAAGACTTAAAACTATGGAACATGGGTAACTCAACCAATGGTAACGCAGATTGCAATTATGGTAAAATATATAATATAATAATAAAAAAAATGGCCCTTTTGGCCCAACAAGTAAAAATGTATAAAAATATAATATAAGTTGCCGGTTCGGCACAACCAATAAAAGATATAATAATATTATACGGCCAAGTATAATACAATAATGTATAAATGTATAATAAATAATAATTTAGAAAAAACTCACAAATTGTCGGTGCTCGGCTGGCCAGCTGCTACCTATACAGCTATATAATAATTTCACACACAATAAAATATAATAATAAAAATGTGGCGATTAGCGCCAATAAAATATAATAAATAATAATATTACAAATGTGGCGATTAGCGCACACAAATATAAAAACAAAGGGCGATTCGCGCCCAGCACCAATGAATATAACAAAAAGGCGATTCGCGCCCTACACTAAATATATAAAAACGTGTGAGATTTTCAACTCATTCGACGCACGCCGGTGCCCTTATAACGTACGGTACTGGTATCTTATGTCGACTGATCGGACTTACGGCGGCCGTGCTAAACCTTTGCGTTCCAGCCGGCCTACGTCGGACGATAAGGCGTAATTGCATAATATTATATGTTATATAACTCACACGACAATAATAATTAAACAAAAATAAATAAACAAATAATGTGTGCGTGTGTGTGTGTGACCAGCTATTCCATTATACATTATCAACGTATACATGTATATATATTATTAAATTGTACGTATTATAATTTATAATAGTACGTGCCTTTTGGGCTACAAACAGTAGGTAAATTCTTGTGTGAAGAGAGAACATTTGCAGTTCACACGTATAAGATAGGCAATTACCCCGAGCCCGGCTCAATGACGTCACCCGTCTTTTTTCAATTCCTCAAAATGTATTGAATAATGTAAGTAAGAATATTAAACATTATACCAGTTTCCTAAGGATTGAACATTCTTTTAAATTAAAAAAAAAATCTTTTTTTTGTTCTCATTTTATTTGATAAACATAATAATATGTATAAATAATATTCTATAGCTCTAAAAATATTTAATTCTTTAATCTTTACATTGAATTTTGTGATTATATTTGATCACCATCAATAATCAATAACATACACATTTTGGGTGGTTTTTTGACCCGTGTTTAATTTGATTAAGCTTCAGAAATACTATATTATGTTTTTGTAGCTGACTACAATAACCATAATAAATAAAATGTGTTATGTCAATCAATACTCGTATTATGTAATTAGGTTAGATTTATGTCCACACGAACAATGCCCGTTCATCGATCTCGATTACGGTTTTTTCGGCGAATTTCAAAAACTGAAATAAAAGTGTACATGCTATTACATCTGTCAAAATATTATTGTTAAACTGCACAAAAATTGAGCGGATATAATGAAAACAGTTTATGATGATTTGACACATGTTATAATACAATACACAAGCTATCGCGAAAGCTGATCACAGCGTAACGTATCCAAAATGCATATTTTTATTTGTGTGCGATAAACGTGAAAAATTACTGAAACGCGAAACCAAGCGTTGGGTTCATACTTTATTGGCTGTCCTTTTTTCTTTTTCTTTTTTTTTGGCAAACGTCGCTGGGAAACTCACGACATGTATATGCAGTTGTTCACGCGGTGTTACTCACGGACCATTATCATTAAACGGTAAAACTGGGTGCAGCAGTACTTTCATCTGGAAACAGGTATAGAGGGGTATGAAAATAAAAAAAATATGAACTAGGGAAAAATTACACGGAAGGGACTTCGATTCTTGTAACCACAGGTTGTAATACATTATTATTGTTGGTGTTGTTTTTTTCTTTCCGAGTAGGTATACAGTACAAGGAAACTTCCCTCGTAAAGCTTTAGTTTTATTACTATCCGGTATACCATATACCATAGTATTTATCATATTTTTGTACTTCTTTTCCTACGAAACTATTCATACAATCATACATTGTACAGACGTATATGTAAAATAACATACCTGTACGTTTGTTTAACAGTAAGTTAGTTTTTATTTTTTAGTGTAATAGGTACAAAAACTTTATTTATAATTTATAATATACCGACCGCGACATCGAATATGCAAATATTTTTGAACGGAAATAATAATTGTTAAGTGAAATAAACCGTTATTTATACAGTACGTGTGAAATAAGTTTTTTTTAAAATCGAAAATTGATGTATTCTTACGAGAAATAAATCAAATAAATATTTACCTGAATAGCGTTTGTGTGGTATACCTATAAAATCACTTTAATATGTTAGAGCATAATATAGCGACTGATCATCATTTAAAAGTTTTTTTTTTTTATTTGTTCCGGCAATCTTATTTTATTTTCTCTGCGTGTTTCATAATATAACTCTAAATGTCTATACGAACTCAAATCAGTAAACGATTTCAAATATAAAATGTATTTGAATTATTTTCAATAATATTTTAAGATTATACAAAATATTTAATTTGAAGCTCATATTATACTGTATACTGTATAGGAGGTGTCAATTATACATGTACCTCATAATATCGAGTTGGTCACTGGATATGTTTAATTTGAATTCTAATGCAATTTAATTCATCTTATGCGAAATATGATTCTATTAGTGGAGACGGCCTGTCAGTTAATATTTTTAGGGTTGTTTTTTTTATTTTCTTATTTATTTATTTTCTTGAAATTATTTACAATCTATATGGAATATAATTAATATAATAAGCAAATTCGATAGTTAATAATGGTTATAGTGACAGGAGAAAATCATTTATGGGCAGGCTATTCAGCAGTGCTATTCGACCTGGCACCTACTTACATTTAAGGTATTATTATTTATTTTAGTAAGTCTCTAGGCCACTGGATTTTGAGTCTTCTACGTACATTACCCAGAGATGAGATAGAGGATAGGTGTTCGGCTAATGGGTTACTATGAAAACTTAAGTTGGTATGAAATTTAAATTAATACAATCTGAATATTTTACTATATGCTTATATTGATAATTGGCTGCTAAAATGTGTGTACCTACAAATTTAAATTTAAATTAATAATACGTTAACTTGAACTAATTCTTTATATCCCTATGTCTTTATTCTCCATTATATAATTTTCAGATGAGCTAAAATATTTTTAAAACTATAAAAACGTGTCTATAAAATACTGATATAATTATTTGATATAATAGTCGCGTATTATTTATTTATTTTTAATTACAACAATATAACAACATATTTTTGTCAAAAGTTGGTGTACCCAGCTTAAATATTCCAGTTTGCCAATGATTGTTTTTAGTTTTCTTTAGTTTAGTTATTTAGTGAAAAAAAATAAGACATTTTTATTTTTAACCATAAAATTATCAAAAAGATCAAATTTTCTACCGGAAACTATCCTTGATGTCGATGAACGATGCATTCTTTCTTCAATAAAAATATATTGGTTCTAAAACCAATATACGT
Source organism: Myzus persicae (assembly GCF_001856785.1). Lineage (NCBI taxonomy): Eukaryota > Metazoa > Arthropoda > Insecta > Hemiptera > Aphididae > Myzus > Myzus persicae. The sequence continues at coordinate 1,142,100 of NW_019104044.1, forward strand.
TTTGGTATGAATCTAAAATGGTTAGTATAAATATAGAACATTCTATATAAATAGTGTATTATTGCACATTTGACTATATTATTGCTTGAAAAACAGAACGTTAGTTAAAAAAAATTATTCTTGAAACGAAACGTAGTTTTAAAAGTACTTTATAGTTTATAATAATATAAAGAAGTGCATACGAATAATCATTTATGATATGCATTGTTTATGTACGTAGGTATGCCATACACGACACATCACATTTAGTATTTATGTTCAATAACCAATGTAACCAATGATAATATTATCATTGATCGTACTAGTTTATTTCTATTAACTGAAACTAATATTCGAAAACAATTTATTATGTCTGTTTGAATCATAAAAACTAAATCGTAATGAATATTACTCACCAGCTCACCAGTGGTTCTGTTCACAGAGACATGACTATTATACCTAATAATATTATATACTATTATGTAGGTACTTGTAGCATAATTTATATTTCTCCTTATATCTTATATTTTAAATAGATTCTATAATAATGAAATAGTTTTTTTTTATTTCAATAACCAAGTCATCTCTGAATAGTAAGAATTCTTGCAGAACTTTTCATTTTATTATAAACAATATTTATAATGATAATTGGAATTTTTGTTGAAATATTCGAGGCGTCAATTACCAAGAATTTATGTTTCCGAGGGAGTCAAAATTGTCATTAATAAACTAGTAGATATTGAAGTTTTCAATATTTCACAAAATTCCTGTCTGATTACGTCAATAGCAGATGCCATGATTATGTTATTACAATATCGAGCGAAATTATACCTTTAACAAACACCCTCCTTATGTATGTTATTAACCATGTAATATTTATAAAGGTGCTATATTATATATTATGCAGTAAACATAAAATATATTTGTATATATCGTATAATATTCGTGTTGCTCGTATTGACTTAATATTATTTAATATTATTATTCGGGGACATATACATTGAAATTAAAAAACTCAAGCATCAAAATAATTTCATTTTAAACTCATGCATTGTGTTGGTATATGCTAGGACCACAATATTATAATATACAAAATGTAAAAATGGATAATGAACTGCAATATTGTTATTTTTGAATGCATCCCAAACATCTTCGTGATATCAATTATTTATCATAAAATAGTTGTACAGTGCGTAGAAGTCACGCAAAAAAAGGCTCGAGTTTGTTCCCAGGAGATTCTCACGTGGATACCTGATGGAAAAGACTGAGAAGTTTCAATATATTTAACACGAAATACTAAAATGGAGTTACGCCCGTGGTCGTCACTCATTTATTTATATAATGTCTGTCCAAATTCACAGAGACCAGAAATGAACACTATATTCCAGGCAGTCAACAATGAAGCCATTTAGGCCATTTACAACTATCAAATCAATAATTTTTTGCTCGAAAAAATGTAAATGTTTAATTTATTATAATCGTTTTCTAAAGTCAAACATAATGTAAGGTTATATACGCTTATTACATAGTAGTCTATGCTCAAAAAAAAGTATGCAACTTTAAATTTTTACTCTTAAATGCATAGTCTTACAATATGCAGAAATTCCTTAGCTCTAATCAAGAACGCAATCGTTACTATGTATAATGTGTGAGAACAGAAAACCAATTTAGCAAATATTACGACACATATTTTATTTCATCGACGAACTATTGGCTTTTAATTATTTTGAAAATCGAGATACGACCGTGACATGATGTACCATGCAGTTTCTATCGAAGAGTTTGATCATTTGAAGTGGCATGTACCCAAATTACACATTTGTATACCTTATAAAATAAATGTGAAATGATAAAAGGACCAGAATGAATGGTGACTAGTCTCAAAACTCAAAATAAATATCCACGTTTCCAGGAAAATGGCTCACTTAATGAATCGAAACTGCAATCACTCTTAAAAATATTAAATTTCTTATAACATATTTTTGTGAATAAGAGAACCTCGAGTGCATAATATTCTAACATTATACCTGTAGACAACTTAGGTAAAGGGTTGGATTGGGTATTGTTGACCTAACCGGAAGTATTGACTTACAGAGGGCCTCAGCGGCAACCATAATTAATAATTAATTAATTCAATTTTATGATTTATTCATTTTCGAATAAAATATAACTACTTGTTTAAACACATTTAAACTTTGTTATAATACTTAAGGCAATAAAACGTAATATTTTTATCAACCAAAAACAATACATATAGAGTTATTGGAATACTACCTGTCTCTGAATAGATATCTACTGATTTACAGTTTATATTATTTTAGTTAGATAAATGGTCATTAAGTCTTTCTGTCTCGTACTATAAATTACATTTTAATTGCTTAATGTATATTAAGATTTAATTGTAATAATGCTTATATTATTAACCAACAATCATGAATCATTGTGAATCTTGATAGTTATAAATAATATTTTTTATCAAAATAATTATCATTGTGTACCGATTGAAGATGTTCACAAGACAATGGAGATTGAAGTGCTAAAAATAGAAACTATAGCCAATGTCCCGACTGATCCATTTATAACATTTATCGGAGCTGATGGCTCTAACATTTTTATCCTTATTGTTTATGACTTAACAAAATTGTCACTGGTGCACTACGCTACTGTGCAAATTTTTAAGTTACTTTAAGGGGCCATCAGATGACCTGTTTCCACTCTTCGTAGAGTGATCCGATTTAGATAATTTGTTTTTTTGAAACAGAAATACTTCTGATAGGGCACATTGGATTTTCAATTTTAAAATTTCTAAGCCATACAATACAATTTTGGTTATGATCAATTTTCACTAGTTTTCGATCTTTTATTAAATTTATTTTTGTCTTAAGCAACCTAATCACAAATAAAAGTCCAGTGAGCCCTGTAAAAATTCAACTTCTTTAAAACAAACAAAAAAAAAATACAGAAAGTTTTTCTTGTATAGCGTGTTTTGATCAAAAAATGCATGCTTTTAATCTTTGGTTGGTGGAGTCGTTGACATTTGCGCCCTTTCAGTGTGTGAGTAGATAGCCTGGCGCACTCGTATAATACAACCGCACTCACACTAATTATAATTCACCATAAGACCTAACACAAAAGCCACGTTCGGCTGCAACGACATTGCATATTGCCTAAATATTACTCCTTATTAAGTGAAACAAGCAGGTTCCTCAAATCAACAGTTGTTCATATTTATATTTTGCATTTTAAGATTATGTTTTTTTCATTTTCAATGAAGGGCGCTATACTGCAGCCACAGAGACAAGGGGACGTCACTGATTCTCAGTATATATATATCAGGGGCCAGTGACTTTTTTTATGTCAAATGTCAAAAAATAAACAGACATTTTCCGCGAGTTGCACCTTACAATATACGTTAGTATATAATAATACCAAATTTAGTTAATTGAAGTTCATAGGTGTTATTAATTCAACAAGGTATATACAAACAAACTTATAATAACGATAATAATTTGTAATTTGTACACACAACTTCTATTCCTATTTTATTCGTAGGCCACACACAACTCTGGAGTATAGGACAGGCTGACCCTACTGAGGCGTACAAGGGAGCACATGGTACAAGATAGGTACGAGAATATGTCAAATAAATAACATTTTGTTACGTTATCATAACATGAACACGGTTTTATGTACCTATAAACGACGTACCTTAATGGTTAAAAATGTTAATCACAAAATTAATTTAACATTTTGATAATAATGCATGTATTCTGTTTTTCATAGTACATAGTAATATGAAGGAGCATATTCTTCGAATTTAACCGCACATATTATTATTATATGTACGGTTAAAAGGTCAAAAACTCACAGCCGTTTATCATGAAATTGAATAAATTAACGGTAAAAAAAGGATATATACAAGGGGAATATTAATCATAGAAATGTTATTTTTACCGAAAGACAAACACACACTTGAGCTTATAAATAAAATTTCAACGAGATGCTCCAAAATATTTGGGTATTTTAAAAAGTACACCTTTGAATGTTCTTTTATAAATAATGGAAGTGAAATGCTGTCAGGCTGACGAAATAGTGTTAAACAGCCGAATTATAAGTTTCGAAAACATGAGACCGGACGATTAACCACCATAATATTATATTCAGTAGGTACCTATTTAAAATGACGTGCCATTATTAATTATTATTATTGGCATTAAATCAACGTAATATTTACAATGTAATAATAATAATAATAATAACAATAGTTGTAACAATGCGAGATAGACGAGAGCTACAATCTCTTTATTTGCACATGGTACCCATATACAGTGTTTCCGCTTAATTATCGAATTAAACTTTAAAGTCAGAATATAATATTACGTCTGTGCTTTATTTCTCGCGATAACGAGACTGTCTAGGTTTTTCACGGCACACGTGTGAAGAATTAAGTGACGCGTACTCGTTATAATTGGAGGCAAAAGGCTAATTGTACGGACTTCATATATTGCGTGCGCGTGTCACGTATATTTGTGACTATACCTACCAATATTGACTACACCAACCGTGACCTGAGTGGTAATAACATAATTAAGCCATTTACTATTGCTCGTACGTTTTGTTTTTCAAACAGTGTCAGAACGGACGATTAATACAACGATTAATATATTGTGTTGTTGGTATATAGTAAACACACTTATGTTTTCATTCCTATTCCGGATATAATACCGCGATCACTTGCCAAGGAAAAAGCCAATAACCCACATCAACTAACCTCATGGCATTTAAAATCCGACAAAGATATAGACAAAATTATCTACAACCGAATTAAAAATAAATGGCAAAACGAATGGCTAAAAATGAACAATAAATTAAACAAAATAAAAATAACTACGGAAAAATGAAATGGCCCCCAACGCCTCTCAAAAGAAGACACGAAGTCGTAATAAATCGCCTCAGAATAGGTCATACACACTATACGCATGGCAATCTCGTGAAAAAAAAAGGCACTAAGAACATGCCTTACATGTGGATATCCCCTCGATGAAACACATAATTACAGAATGTAGAGACACTCAAAAACACAACACACCTGAGCACCTTCACGACGCACTAGGCAACGACAAAGAATCCATTCAAAATATAATATAATTTATGAAAAATACAATTTAGTAATTTGTACAATAATTAGTTAAAATCATTTAAGACCATATCACGTGAAAACAAACCAATAATCACCAAGTTATCGACGCTTTTTCTTTAATAATAAAAAAAATACCACGATCGTACTATATATTTTTGTATTATTGTGAAATATAAATAGTGTTCGCTGGACACTGTCGACCACGGCCGTAGACGACAAAATAAGGAAACAATTCTAAGACTTATATTTTTTTATGGACTATAGGAATATATTATATGGGTAATATTACATCGTTTGCCGTTCAGAATATTTTACATAAAAGGTACGGAACTTAAAATGTTCTATTTTCTTTCCACTTTTACGAAAATACCATGGAATATTGTCCGCATGCTTATCCGAAGATCATCGTGTGGTGTTTTTAGAATTCTTTGAGAGTTTTCCTAATGTATATCGTATTGGACTATACTCATTATTCAACTACACGTGCCGTTTTGCGTTGCCCCCGATGTTTGTAATTCTTGGAAATGTTTGTTGATTTGTATGACTTATTAACCTTTAGTTGTTATGACGAACATTAAAGAAGTACATTGAAACATTGGTGATCGATGTGTCCAGAATTTGTAATTTGCAATTGAGTGAGGGAGAGCAATACAGAAATCGACTGTAATATTTATCATAATTTCTATGAATGAAATATTTCTTTTATAACACTTTAGCGCTATTAAATTCTGATAAATATATTAATGTACACTATTATGTGAATAAAGAAAAAATACTCGTCTTAAAAAAAGATCAAAATACCAAATGTTGTGAAAATGATCTCAAAAAAATTAAATAAATCTATGTTATTTTGGCAACAAAGTTTGATTGTTCTGTAATTAATCGTTTCTTTAAATATTATGAAATGGGCTTTGTTAATTATTTGTTTTTTTTTCTTTTTTGATACCCTCCAAAAAAAGTCATAAATACAGAATGCTGCATTCTGGCAATAGACGTTTGAGTGGGTGTGTGCATGGACGAGAGTCTTTTAACTATCAACCCTAACTAACCCGTTTTGTTTTCAATGTTTGAAAGTTATTTAATATTATAGCTCATAAAACCCATAATATTTTATGAACAATGATATTATAAAATGTGCACAATTAGTCTCACGTTTATCTTTCTCTATATTTTCTCCTAATCGCAGAGTGAACGGTCGACGAAGAGTATAACTCTGAAATCGTATGAGACGATTCAGAGCATTTTTAAATGACTGATGATCGATGGTGGAATACTAGTAAAACTATATAGACACCATCACGATTTCAACAATTATAAATCCAGTATATTTTAATAATCTATTATGTTGGAATACGTAACATGTATTATTATTGTGTGTGTATACATTTATACGTATTTACTAAAAATGTCTACGAATTTGCATGAATAATGAACAGCAGGTAGGTACATCAGCGTTGGTATGACGCAGCACCGACCGTTAACCGTTTTCACAACAATACCATCTGAAATTACTGTTATTAATCATTTCGTTTCACTAAATATTTATACGAATACAATAATTTATTACTAAGTTTTCAATCGAATGTCCATTAAATCTTAAGGTAAGATAAATGTGCGCTGTATAATACACATAAATGAACCACTCATCGCTGGCGTATCTAAAAAATCCAATCGCATTATCAATATTAATTATTACGAAAACGTGGAACCGATATTAAAATATTATGTTCTACACTTCAGTTGTTTTGGAGTATGAATCTCGATATAGTGATTTATATTTGAGCTTTCTCGGAGTACATTTTAAAGAACTTGTTCCGAGTGATATAGTAGTCACGAATATTCCAAATTAAAAACTGCGTTATTGAAATCCAATTCATTATTATCCGCGATGGAAATTTAAAGAAAAAATCAACAATATGTTACAACATATTGCATAATATAAATATAACTAATTAAGATATAAAATAAAGAAAACCAGAAATATAATGACAATGAATTAAAAAAAAACAAACATAGTAACATAGTAGGTATTTAAGACATACCTACGAATATTTTGTTGGCTACCTAACATTAAAAAAAATGCAAAATTATGTATTTGTCATTAGTTGGTATACTTACACACTAAAATTGAATATAAATTACAGTTTTTGTACATCCAACAATTGAATCATTTTTATAAATTTTTGATGAAGACATATTTTAAGAGGGTTTGGTGAAAATATCTATCCTAAGTATATTGTATTTGTTTTGCAATAATGTATGTTTTATTTTCGGGTCCATCGTAAGCTTTTGGAGATTCAAACATCAACTTTGAGCGGGTTCTGGTAGAAAACTTCATCTTGTTGGTATTTTGGGTAAAAAGAAAAAATATAAGTGTTTTAAAAAAAAAAATCAAAGAGATTAAAAAAAAAAATGCGCAAACTAAAGTATTTACAGGTTAGGCCTACACTAAATTTGTTATTTTGCTGGCCGCTGGGATTCAAAAATGGATAACAGCATGGACGTAGATACTTAAAATTCAACGAAACATTAATAATATAATTGTCTGGACAATATGATATTATTTTGAGATTTTTTTACGTTGGTGCCTAATGTTATGCTCGATTGAAAACTTGAAAACTTTATACATAATTCCTGATGAGCTTTACTTGGGTAAAGCTATTTAAAAATATTGAAAATACAAAATCAGATTTTTTTGATATACCCACCTTATGACGGATTCATTTTTTAAATCTTTAAAAAATAATCACATTTTATAGTACCGTTGCTACGGTTGTCTCTGCGAAAACGGGAATAGCCTAAATTCAAATAACTAAATGAAATGTATCTACATAAATACAAAATATTTGAAAATAAATAGTGTATCATTATGTACGTCATTTAATTAATTACTGCGGTTGTTATGCAGATTGAATGCATGATAAAGTTTTTATTTTTGGAAGGACTTGTTAAAGTGCCAAAGGGGGTTGAAATCGTCTATCCTGGCCTAAGCCGTCTTAACTTTCACCCCCCCCCCCCCTCCCACACAATCGACGCCAATGATTTTAGTTCGGATTAATATTTCAAACGATGTTAAGTAGCGGGTTGATACGTCTTGTCATAATACCTATCTGACATAAACGGATGATTTATGTACACAGTTGACATATTTACCAGGGTATTCTAATCATAGAAATGTGAATATTGGTTAGACAACGGACATTGAGTACCCATTATACATTGACAATAAGCAACGTTCATAACATTATTGCAAATAAGTCCTCACTTTGTTCTTGCTTATTAAATGATCATACTGTTCAATAATGATTAAATACCCATAATAACAAAGGTTCACCTATTCGTCGACGACATAATCTTCGAATAATTAGTGACAGCCAAAGATTCAGTAGTTTAAATTCTTCAATACTTTTAATTGGTGCACAAAGATATCATAAACAATTCATTTATTTAAGCACAGTAAAAATTAATTAATAATTGAAAATATTAAAGTATTATAATAGAGCCACCACAACGTGTTATTTATTATAAAAAAAAAAGAACATAACTATTATGACCTTTGTATAAACCGCAAGAGTCATTATTTACCAATTATTTTTTTCCTTTTTTCTACTCTGCCCATCAATATTTATTTATTTATTGTTCCTTTTTTATTGATCCTAAATATATCGGAAACTTGGGTAATTACTAATTTGTATATTTACATTAAAGCTATTACCTACATCAAGTTAAATATTAAATTCTGTAAGTTTTAAAATAAAATATGTAAGTTTGCAATGTAGTAAGAGTTGCGGGTTGGGTACTGAGGCCTGACAGATTTCCCCAGAAATGTTGCATTGATTGCAATGAGGTTACCATTAATATTTATAGAATCATTTAATTTGTAAACGGATATTATGTTTGTAATGCGTCATAGATTGGTATAGAAAAATATGCACAAATACAAATAATAAATAAAATACTGGAGATTTGTTTAAAATGTTTTATATTAAATACCATATTTATATATCAATGGCCATAATTCATACTAATTATTCTATAAATGATTTATAAATAATTAAATGTATATTGGAGAATAAAATTCTGCACAAGAATCATTATGTTTATATAATAATGTTAAATGGACACAATCACTAATATTTTCAACTTATTTTCCAAATTTTACTGATGGAGTATCGTCCTTACTACTTATTGTTCAAAAAAACGGTATATGGCCTATATCATTCTATACTCTTTGATTAGAAATACTTAATAGGTAGCGAGGTTCCATGATGTGAATTTACCCTGACATAAATTATTTTCTTCTAACTTGTAAGGCTGGTGGAGTATTGTACCACCAATATTTATTCGAAATCCTCATAGACATAATTTATCTTTGAGCACTGAAATGATAATATTGAGAATTATTTGAGTTTTTTTATTATTCTAGAAAAAATATTTTTGTACTTTCGGTAGATACGATAGATATGTAACACATATTGATTTATCAACCATATTTTCAATGTTAAATCAGTGGTCGTCGTCGATTCATCGCTGCACGTGTTATACGGTATAAGCCTTATATATTAGTAATAATTGTGTAATCATATAATATATTATTAAATTATATATACTCACACATATTTACATGGTTTTACATATACATACTACATAGTAATATGTGAATGTACATATTATCAAAATAGAATCGTACATGCAATAAAAAACCACGACGGTTTCTGGGTCTTCTGGTTTTTTGGGTCCACAACAAATTATTAAATTGAATAATATTAATACTCAAAAAAAAAAATAATAAATGTATTCTGGTATGCGTCATCTGGAATTGAATGTAAAAGAAAACATAATATTTAGGTCAATGTCGCTTGGAGGGATCTGCAGACGCGAGAATTGTCATTTTAAAGAAACTTTGCTGGAGATATTGTTCAATTCCGAAAAAGGAAAACGCGTTATTTCCTCAGTAAAGATAACATAAAATATTATTCGTCTCACATATGAAATGCTGGGGATGATTTATGCAGTCAAGATAAAGCTCGTACCACAACTAAAACGTTGAACGTGGGACCAATAAGATCGTTTAAACAATATACGCATTTGAGACCACCACACTCGGCTAGGGTCAGGTTAGGCGTGTGTGTGTGTGTGTGTGTATTTGTGTGTGTGTATATATATATATATATATATATTGTAGAGTGTATAGGATTGGTAGGATCATTATGGAGGATTATATGTTGTTTTTATTGTGTTGCATTCTGGAGCTGAATTGAAATAGACAATTAAACGGTTAAGAAAAAGTCACGTACATATTTACGGAACTGCAGCGTTATTTATCTAATAGTCACAAATAAAAGTTAAGTACTAAATGTTTGATAAAACGTAAATAGACCTTTCATATTATCATTAAAATTGTCAATTGATGCTATAAAACTAAATAAATAAATAACAAAGATAAAGTAGAGAAAAAAAAAAATGAAATATTGTTTCTTGTACGTCCACTGACCACTGTTGTAGTACTCGCGCATGCATGTTTTTCGCCAGGAAAAAATAAAAAATGTCGTCGAAAAATGTACTATGCCAGTATGTCTTTTATTTCGATGGCCGCGACGGCGATCCTTTATAAAATAAATATTATGCGCACCTACCATTGGCTCGATAGCTTTTATCGTCAAAATGTACTTAATAAAGACTGCATTGTTTAGGAACGGTTCCGCGTGGAAGCCGACGTGGCCGTTAACAGAGCCAACATGTTGACAAGGCTTTGGAAGTACGCTGGTCCCGAAGTCATGGACTCGGAATATCTTCTGCATGCCGGAGTGATTTCCATGGTGGAGTTCGACGATGACATATTCGCGGCGGGAAATTGTTATGATCAGCACCAGTACAAGCACTACCAGCTGTTCTGCCCGTACGCGTACCGGCTGCCCAAGGGCGAGGGCATATTGGCCAAGGACCTGGCCGTCGAGTACAAGTACTTGACCAACACAAGTGAATGGTTTTTCATCGCCCGAAAGACCGCTGAATCGGTCATAAAGCGCAACAATCAGTATAAACATGGTAAGCGTTATACTGACGTTTTAAGTCGTTGGTTGTTTTGGTTCATAAACCATACATTTATTATTAAAGAATTGTACATGAAAATACACGCAGAACGTACCGTAAGATGAAGTGTATAGAACCAGTGGAGTATATTTTAATGGGAGGGCCGGAGGGGCTCCCTTAAATAGGAGGATCTTCCACCCCAATTATTTTAGAAGTTGGGCTTTGGTTTCATATATTATGTATATTTCACAGTTTATCGTATCTATAATAAGACAACAGTCCAGACGTTTATCATAAAAGTATAGAATTTAAAAAGTGAGCAAGTATACCTAGGTAACCACTGTTGATAATGAATCTAGGACGCCCCCGCCCTCGGAAGGGTCAAATCCCACCCCCCAGACAAATAGACCTTTCTACTTTTGACTCACCAAACTACAAACATAATTCAATTCTACCAGAAACCTCCTCCAAAGTTCATGATTTGGTTATTTAAAAATATCACATGGTATCGTGTAAAATCAATACATTCAGCACTCCACTTAGAATCTACAAAATATTAGGCACCACCAAAGAAAAATTTTAATAAATTGATCCCCCCCCCATGTTTTAACCAATAACGAGAAGAAAAAGCAGTGGACAATTCATGGTACCCACATTCGTAAGACCACATATAGGACGTTGGTTGTTTTTCATCATTTGATTGACAAGTCGCGTGTGACTTATTAATCATTATTCTGGAGACGACACACACTTTACATAATATTACATATGACGTATAAATATTAAATACGTTATGTCGATTTTATTCTTTCCAATTTAATTTATTAGTATGCTTATATTTAACCCATGTGGCTGTGTTACAATGGATGCTAAACTTGGGCCCCAACTCCACTGGGTCAGTAAAGTCCTATTTTCCTAGAATTATTGAAGACCCACACTTTCTACACACATATAGATGTTTGATGACCTTTGCATAATACTGTTGAATCCGCGAGTTCAAAATAAACCTTTTCTGGATTGAAAACACGAAGTAGGTGACTATGTATTATATTTGGTACACTGAATGAGTTAATGGTATTAGACAAATTAAAGAGTTTATGAACAATAATACCTAACAACTAATGCAACTAAATATGAGAATTATTTAACTAAAAGAAACAAACTAGTTCTGTGAATAATTTACCAGAGTACTTACGTTAAGCTACACGTATTTAAAATATAAACAAATATTATACCCACATTCAAATGAAGTGGTTTAGTTGTTATTTAGATAATTTTACGTTTTAAAGGTTAGATAAATTATATTATTTTAAATTATTACATAAAATATATATTTTCAAAATTATAACTTCGTTCGAAGTTTACGTGTACTTTGTAATGTTGCCATTTTTTTGTTAGAAATGGAGAGCTCCATTATGGTAACTTTATAATAAACTAATAAAGTAAAAGGTAAAAATTACAACTGTTTTATAGTTGGAAGTCGATACTGATTTTTAGATTTCCTCATTAGGTACTTTATTACAAATGAAAGATAAAATAAATTCCAAATTCTTTGGTATCGGAGCAATAACAATAAGTCAAATATTAAGATGGAAAATATTATAAGTATTGTCATTGTGATTTTTAAAAACATCGATAATATTGTTTTGAAATAATAATATAATAAAAACAGCTAATAAACGATAAATATAAAATTACATAAGGTATAAGGTATAATACGTTATAATTTATAACTAAAAAACTATTCGCTTGAAGTTCAACTTTGATGTAACTATGTATTGAAATTCAACAAAACTATATACTTCATAATGCGATGACATTTTTTTTTTTAAAGAAAATTATTGATTAGTGTTTACCTTAAAAGTAATCTGCATTACTTGGAAACAGCATACTTAACACAATTAGAGTAAAATCAAAATGGTAATATAAAAACATGGATTATAAAACAAATTCAATTAACTGTTTTTTCTTAAGTACTTATGCAGTATGCTTAGTATACTAAGCCATTGTATACTGGCCATGTGAAAAAAAACAATCATTCCCAAATTAAACTTAATACATATTATATGAAACAAAACATAAATAAAGCATTGCAGGTACTGTAGGTAAGTACAATTCAATAAGGATAAATAAATAGAATCATGAAAACTTTACTTTTACATTTGTACTTAAAATAAACATATTAATTTTTTTTTTTTTTTGAGCATTTCAAATTTCGATAAATATCACTAAACAGTAAATACGTGTTTTGTATTTCTTTGGAATAAAAATAAAAATAAGACATTTTCAACGTGGCTTTAATGTGCAGTCCAACGGAACAAATATTTGTATTGTTTGATTCGACTCTTAATTTGACTATAAACCATGAAATTAAATCGTAGGAATAATCTGCGAAGGTCTAGGGTAATCGGAAACTACCGGAATTCAGATAATAAATCAACAGCTTCCCGGAACTACAATCATTTTGAATAATAACCATTAAACCACACAATACCTACACCCTAATAAATAGTAGCTGGTATTGATAACTGGTAGGGTTTTAAATATACAGGTATGTTTAGGTGCGATAATATTATACACTTCTTGTTATCTGATAATAATAGTGGGCATGTGTACGGACGAACAGATCCCAAAATTGTTTGGCCATAAAAAACAGAAACATTGCATTATCGTGTATCGATATAAATCCAATGTATTATTTAGTAAACCCGACCAAAACAACATGAGATAATAGGTATTAAGCATTTAAACAAATTACAAGTGCGCAGTCGGCTTCGGCTTAGACTATTTTTAATCCACGAGGGAGATGTTTTTTTTTTTTCGTTAAGAGTACAATTTTTACAACGAAATTCAATTTTCAATTTTTTATTTACGGTAAAAATCGCCTTTAAAGTTTGCAATAGCTAAAATGGTTTTGAATGACGCTAATTTCGATAGTCAAATTAAAACTGTACCAATTTATCAAAAGAAATTTATTCTTTCACGTTAAAATACACTATCGTTCATCATTCTATCGAGTATCAACGGGGATATAAAATATTATTAGTCGGAATAGTTATCATAAATAGAGCGTAAATAAGCAAAATTTATTTTTTATCCAAATGGTTTCCAGATGACAAGTAGTTGGTAGAAATATACCAACTTTTATAAAAATAAAATTAGAATGAAAAATACAATTATACCGATTCACAAGACACACATTTTTGAATATTACCTACTTTATTTTTATTTCTTAATCGTTTAGTGGGTTTCTAAATAACAATAATGCTTAAGAAGATCATGATATTTAAGTTATTTCTTTTGTAAGTTCATCAAGACAATAGAAATAAATAACTACTCCTCCAATTATAAATTACAATAAAAAAAACCGTCCTGAGTCCATAATTTATTATCAATCTGTTAAATTGAAAACTTACTTTATATTTTATAAACATATATTTTGTCTGTTTTTTATGTATGTAATATACTTTTCTTATTCTTAATACATTAAGTAATAATTTGTTACAAATAATAGAATGTTAAGACTCCTCCTTACTATACTGTATTCTAAGTAAATTGTATAGTCAACTCCTAATACATACAGCTATTAGCCTTGTCGTCGTTGTTTTAGTAGTAATTTTGTAAATGATTGCTCATAGTAGTAAACCGCAAAGTAGTAGCACGAAGGGATCTCTCACGCACTCACACACACCTGTCAGGTTACAACTTTGTTAAAATATGTTTATTTTTCTCTCAAATAGACAACTCTAAATCCAGCAATACGTCACAATGATTACATAGATTTCCATTTTGAGAAAATATTCTAATTTTCCACCACATGTAGGAAGGCTGAAGGATAAATCAAGGCTCATTTAGTATAATTGTATTTAGTTAACTAAATCATTAAGTTTGAAATTTCGCAAATTGTTGAAAATGATAACAAATTAAAAACATGCATTGCAATCTAAACTACGAAAATTCTGAATGTGGTTTTATCGTTCTCTTGTGATAATTGTCGATACTTATCGTTGAAATTGGACTGTATTTGACAGAAAAATGAGCATTTATGAGGCCCTTAAGCATTTTAATATAAAACAAATACGTAATTTCAAAGATTTTGAAAAAATATAAAACACATGTAATACTGTGTCCTAAAAGTAATAATATTCAACTGTAATCAACTTAAATTTTAATAAAACAACGTTTAAGTTATTAGGTAATATTTTAAAAACATGAGCATATTTTACTATAGTAAGTTGAATACAGATGTGAAAAGTATGAAATTAATACTGTTTTTAAATGTTAAGTGGAATACACCCTTTGTACGTGAAATAAAATACAACAACAATTATAATTTATCGAATTATACAAAACCTATACCTCAGTGATAGTTAATTAGACATACTCAATTGGCAACATTCACAAACATCTTGTATAATACAATTTGTTTGTTAATCATTGCAATCAGCAAGTTTCTTTGAACCATTGCCCATTATGCGCATGCCATTACACAGCAGACGGAAGTATTTTAACAATGTCATTAGTATAATTATTTTGATGTAAAATAATCGGTATGAAATAATGTTTTATTTAATTAGTACATTATTTATACAAGCAATTAAGCAGTAACAGGTGACACGCCTCGCACTGTAAAATATTTCTGTGGTGACAGCGAAGTTACAGGTAAATATTCGCTTAGGTTGCTTTAAATATTCTTTTTTACGTAAATCATATTTATTTATTTATGCCGTTTTCTTATGACTTTATATTTAACCGTAATATATGATTGGAATAGTAAATAAAGTTATAAAATAATAACAAAATGTAATATCTAAGGCAATTATTTTATTATTATTTAACTTACATATAGTTTATTTTTTAAGTTATATTGGTATATTTTAAATGTACTTGAATTTTTAATATAAATCATAGATACACGGATGTTTAGCACTTTACGGTACTTTCCAACATAATTACTTAGAAAATAACGGTGATGTAAAATACACTAATTAATTTTTAATAAATGGTATATAACAGGAGCCAATTTCGTGGGCAGGCGTGAGCCTGATACCCTCAATCCCGAAGGACTCAGTCATCTATCCTCGCAAGCCCTAGTGGCTCTTGCTGTGTCTGTTGTCCCCTCAGATCTAGATCGTTGTACTTCAGTGACCGAATTCGTTGTCAGAATACTGATCGCGTTACTTGCCACTAGTAATTTTCGACATCATCAGCTATGTTTTCCCCAAATCCTTCCTTCTTCTTTCCTCTATGTCAACATCACTTTTCTTGCAAATGAAGCAATAGTGGACCAGTTTCTCTTAAAACGTCCACTGATCAAAACCACGTTGCTCGGTCGGTAGCTCGGCACTTAAAATTCCGCACATGTTTTCTGCCTCCAGTAATCCCATACAAAATAGTTTGAAAAATCTTGTTTGGCGTCGTCAGGTAAGGTTCCCCATTGTAGGGATTTATATAGGGAATTTCCCCCTCCCCTCTCCCAGACATATTATTTCTCAAATTTTTATAGGGAAGTTTACATAAACATTTAACTAATAATTGCCTGTTTTGGAGAAAAAGTGACTGTACGAAAAGACATTTGAATTTTGTTATTTTCACTAGGAATCGGTTTATTTTTCTTTAAATAAAAATAAAATTACATCAATAAAGCTTATAAGATAAGAAAACTATTAGAATTATGAAAAATAAACCCAAGGTCAGTGGTATAATCCATCCATAAATAGAACGGCGTACGTGACAAAATCAGTGAGTACCAATATTGGTGAGGACAACCCTATAAAAATACTCTGGCAGTCAACTTTTTAATACTTTTTATATTCATATTTTATTTATTACATTAAGATTATACTGATATTGAGAGAAAAGTTTTAAATTAAGAATAAAGTGTACATTGTGATTGTATTAGTGCGGTAAAAAATTNTTTATCTGGATCCGTGCCTGCTTCATAGGCCCATCTCTTTAATACAAGATCTCTGGAAGTAAGCTCCAGAGCAACCTTTCCCAGTGAGAACCTTGATTATATAGAACGTTATTTCCTCATAACAGTGCCCGATTCAAATCATGATGTTTTTGATCAGTAAGAAAATCTATCGTCCTGCACAGCTGACTCCCACTCGCGTTTCAAGATATCGAGTTCGAGTGGGTTCACTGTTGCCTATCCCTTGCTGGTACTCTCGCTGATGACAGCCCACATCTGGGCTAGGTGCATGGGTGAAATTCTTGATTTTATGGCTGCCAAAACGTAGGAAACCGTTCTATTGCAACCGGCAACTCTAATCATAGAGTACTTTTGGTCTCCGTACTGCGGCCATTCCCTGTATGAGTATTACGACCTCCAATTTATAATCGGTTTATCCAGTAGCCCAAATGATATCTTGATATCCTAAAAAAGTTTAGTTTAAGATCATATTTTGTTTTTGATAATAATATGATGTACAACAGATATTAACTTTACCTAGTTTTATTCAAAGTTCAACCATAAATTCTCAGTATAATGTAACTAATATCCAATGCTGTCAATGTTGTATGAGAATAAAAAATAAATAAAAATATTTTAAACGATTATGTACGGTTACTAGGATTTGTAAAATATGAAAAAAACTATGACTAAAAGTACTTTTTAGTTTTTAAATTTCCACAAATTAATTCAAAATAAATCACATAACATATTTAGTAGGTGTAGGTATTAATATCCACATAATTAATATGGTTTAGTATTATAGTCCAGTAATTATTTCATTTTTGAACATGTTTTTGATTCTATATTTCGTATACATATTCCCTTTTAATATAAAAATTCTATTTTTGAATATTCATTACTCAGATACGATAACTTACATTTTTAGACTACATAATCCACCTCATGCTTGTTGACAAAAATAATGTTAAGTATAGGAAGAATATGAATTAAAAATATAATGTGAATTCATACCTACTACTGTTTTTATTTCAGAATCTCGCTTACTTACGGTCTAATGACTTTTGATTGATAGTGTTTACAATGCTGTTTTTTTGGTTTTTCAACTTACTAATTGTATTTTTCATTTTTCAGAAGGCTTTAATCTTAGCATCAACTCCGTGGTATTTTTTTTAACACTGCAGTACTTAATGGTGTTTATTATTTTCTTATATAAACGATATTATATGTTCTTTTTAGACCACAAAAACATAATACACATGAATAAACACAATTAGGTATTCAAATGCAAGGTATCATCTTTTAAATAAAAAAATATATGTAAACACAATACACAATGGTTAGGTAGTTCATATTTAATTACATTATATTTACACAATTTTATTTCTGCATAATTTTTAAATGTCTATAATAGGTACCATGTTAGTAAATTGGTGGTTAATTATAATTGACCTGCTTAAATATAATTAAGTGAAAATGAAAAAAAAATGGCAACAGTTAGGTTTGTAATTAATGAATACAATATTTCGAATTTAATTTATGGAGTAAATTGTGATTTATTAACAACTAGTCGTGAGTAATTATTAGCAAAATAGAATGCATTCGATATTTTAAAGTTTTTAAAAGTTTCAAATTATAGAGTAAATTTACTAATTGATGTTGAATAACTGTTGGTGATTTAACAATTTAGTGTTTGTTTTAAAAACCAAGAAGACAATAATTGCTATTATTAATTGGGCACACTCATTCTGTTGCAATACTTATTTTAAAAATCACTTTTTGTTGCTTCATAATATACCAACCTGTTCTCCCGTTGGCCACTTCACGAAATCGAATGCCTCTAGAATTCATCGTTCTGTGAACAACATAATAAAGTAAATTGTGCAAGGTAAATGTTTATCTTACTACTTTCTTTGCACATCGTTGGACAACACACGAATAACGGAATCAAATAGTACTGGGTGATTTTCACATAATGTTTAATCTGGTGTAACTAATATTGATACTACAAGCAGTAGGTATTTCTAAGAATGAGCATGGTTTTAATCATGACTTATGGTATACAAACATAAGTTTGCATAACAGTATAAATACCTACCTATATAATAAGATGGCTGTTAAAAATCAGTTTGCAAACAATTTATTTTCATTACGTATTTTTATGTTACTTGATAAAAAGTATACCAGAGATTCGTAACTTAAACTTATATACATTATGGTTATGAAATCAAAATGTATTAAACCATAAAAGTTTCAATTTGTTATGCTTTATGAATTATGATTACGCTGATTCGGGAGATTTCATTCAATGTTCATTAATTTCTAACTTAACAATTAATCACAATATTAATTAGGCACTCAATTAATATTTCAGAGATTTTTTTCAGAATGAATCATACTCTGTTGTTTTAATGATTAATCTGAGCAAATTGGTAGTCGAGAGCAAATTTAATAATATGGCTGTTTGAGTGTTGGACTGATACTTGGAAGTTCTTAAATTGGTCTCCAAACATCATACTATGCCACCACTGTCTACTGACTATATGATTACATTTATGCGTGATAAAATCATTTCTAATTTTAATTTAAACCTATACAAATTAATTCGTGTTTTTCCAAATTCAAATTTTCATTAGTTACAAGAAGATTTTTTTTATTTGAGTTAATGCTTCGACTTCTGATGTCATAAGCCTGAATAGTTTCGTAGATTTAATACTGTGTGGGAGGGTACAGTTGGTTTAGAACACGTGTATCTGTGGCGAGATTTTTTCACTAAAACCCCTAGTAACACCGGCCGCTTGCACTCAGTACAAGTTTTGTGACTGAGAACGACTACCAGACCACACTAGTCCACCCAAAAAATTGTTTTGTTATTATTGGAATAATTGTTATTTAAAAAATACACTTTACCTACTTTGGTTTTTATTCAATATTTCTTGTTGAGTTTTGAATTTATATTTTCAATTCCGATGAACGGAACGATGAAAAATAACAAGTAATCAGGATATATTGTAACGAGGGATTGAAAATTACATTCCCATTTATGAATCATACGAAAAAAACATTCAAACCCTTTGCAGTCTATAATCAATTATGTTTTTTTTCGTATTGTTAAATTAAATTTTAAAAAAATGGAAATTACTTCATAAAATTAACTATTTATAACAATTTAAACGTCATTGAATAATTTATTAACCTAATAACCACGAAAAACTAATATTTTAATTTACTTAAATGTATTTTATTTTCTCAGTTACTACATTTTTTTATTTTGGTAACTTGCAAGCTAAATAATAGTATAGCTATATACTTATTATATTTAGATCGTTTTTTTTTATAATATAGAGAAGTCTATACCTACCTATGTAACCTATATAATGTATATTAAACCGTAAAAAGTATATATAGATATCTTATAAATCGTTGTTATCAAAATGTTTACTTAGAAGTCTTTAAGAACGTTACCAAAAGAACCAATCGATTTTTAGGAACGTATAGTAAAAGACATAATAATACTATGTTTCTCATAAAATATAGTGACTTCCTTCCTTTTCACCGATCGCCACGTTATCTAGGAACTATTCAAAATGTCAACATTATCGTTTACTTACAATATTTATCACCTGTGTCTGCCATAATCTTAATCATTTAAAATGTAAAATGCGAACATAGATTTTTCACATAATATTAATTAAGTACAATATTAATGTTGAGACATACACTAAATACTTTGACATAATTAATCGATATTTATATTCATATTATGTAAATTGAAAGAGCTATTTGTATCATAATAGCCTATATATTATTATTTATTTTCATGTACCTATATATTATTATTTATTACACGATGTCCCAAATAAAATATTCAATTGATCATAATAGTAGGTAATAAAGATCAAATAATTGAACACAGAACCACCACACACTAAAAATTAAAAATTTCAATGCTCAGTTATAATATTATAAAGTTAAAAATAGAAAATGTATTTTAATATTTATTTTGAAATTAAATGTCAATACTTACTCTAAATCATAAAGTAAACTAATAATGTATTTTTAAATCTTACACATTTTAATTAGACTTTAAAAAATAACAAAAGAATGTTATTTTAAGTATTAAATACTTTTATTATACACTAAAATTAATAACTTATATAAGTTTTTACTTAATAATAATAATAATAATATATTTTTCCTTTAACTAAATATTCAACATTTTTTTCGAATCTGCAAAAATAATCTTTTTCATGATGAAAAAATAATTACACAAAAAAAATCTTTAATTTAGTGTATATTAATATATTATATTATTATCATCCGTGTTGAATTTTAACGAAAAATTTTCTTAAAAAAAACTTAAAAAAATAAATACTTGTAAACTACTAAAAACTAATGACTGTACATAATAATACAAAATATTATGCTGTACATTAAGTTAAAAAAATGTGAATTTAATTTAATTTAATTAATTAGTTGTTCATCGTCGGTTTTTTTGAATTAAATACATTGTTAAAAATGCATTTAAAATATAGTTTTATTATTAATAATAAATAATAACATATATCTAGATAGTTAAAACTTTATAATAATTATATTGTCATGATAGCAAACGAATAATAATTTCGTAAAAGAATCATGACAATTTCATCTATTTCTGGCTTTAATAATATTATAGTAGGTTAACTATAGAAAATAATAGAATAAATTCAATATAATATTATGACATTTTCATGAAAATCATTTAATTTTTAAATTTTGGAGGAAAGCAAAAACATCACATGCAGTGGAAAAACAAGATACAGAGTTTACTTCATCACAATCAGAATGATAACTGAACGAATTTATGTACAAGAATTATTATCTTTTTATAACGATCCCCGCCAAAAAGGGATTTACCAAGCCTCATTCATAATTTATTTTTGTATTGCATTAATATTGTAATCACCAATTGTACAGTGGAAAAAAAATGAAACAAAATAATATAAAATCATTAGATTGTTTATGGAAGCAATTATTCTTTCGACCAGATAGTATATTATATAGATGGGCACTCGAATTAAAATTTAATTTTGTCGCAATTGTATCCATAAAATTAAAAAAAAAAAAATACCAGGTGTTTGCCATCTATATAAGATTTAGCAACATCTGGCACAGTTTAACTGTATAGAGAACTATAGTTGCCTAATTAAATCTTTCTACGTTGCATTGTTTGTATTTGGTCTTCAAAACGATATTCATCATAAACTTAGTTTATGTTGGCGTTTAATTTCCGTTAAAGTGCCTACAGTCCACGTAATTATATTTCAATCTTACTTATACCTACTGACATCCGCCGTTAAATGTGAAACTTTTTTTTTTTTGTGATTGATTTCAATTTCAGCGTAAAGTTCTCTAAGCGCCACGTGGAGTGTTAGTGATCTGGTGTGATAACGATGCCAAAGTATATGCACACAGTAGGTAAATAGTAAATACCATCGGATCGTTCCTCCCCAAACTACCACACACACACACACACACACACACACACACACACACACACACACACACACACACACACACACAAACGAATACGTCACATGTTATGAGGTTGCACGTGACACGCATTCAGACGATACCGCTCGTCGAAGAGTACTTACGCCTGGGTACTGCAATATAATAATAATAATAATAATAATAATAATATTATTATTATTATGATTTGAACACGTCCTAAGAATAGCCAATATCCGTATCATGGTACAACTAAGGTGAACCCGACTCTCGGCATAGGGCGAAATTAAACAGATTCGGGAAGTTTATGAGTAAACTTTATCCGAAATTAAACATTGTGTACTATATGTATATGGGCCCCCTTTAACGCGAAAGTACCTCTCGTGGGCACTGCCTACAACACAACAACATTGTACACGGATAATAATAATATCTTATGATTCGCATTATATTATATGTTGTGCACGAATAATAAACGGCGTCGGGACGGAAATACAACCGCCGACATTTGTATAATACACACCTTTGACCCGGTGGTGAAACTTGTACAGTCCGACAATATAGGTGCATACGAAGTTATCGCAATCCATTGTAAACGGTCTTATTTTATTGAAACAACTGTATCGACCACCCTCGACCAACACGCAGTAATAATATAACCTTAGTCTGTAATAATAAGTCTGCGGATCTAATTTCGCGAAAAACAGAATATTGACACGGAGCTATTGAATAAGAAAATACCAAAAAAATTAGACGCACATTAGATTGCATCGAAAGAATATTCCAAGAGAATAACAAAATATTATTGGGTGAGCATAATACGATAGTTCGAAATCAAAATGTTCCTATATGGACGTCTTAAAATAATGCGATATCGTATTAAATCACACACTACATTGTAATCTGTATAATCAGTCATAAATTGTGTGAGCAATATATTAATATGTTTGGTTAAAATGCTATTGAAATATTAGAGGGACAGATTTTTTTATATTTATTTAAAATCCAAACATCAACCAATGCGTTCGAAGCATTATTTGTTTGTGTATATTTTACGATGCACATTCATCTGTATTCATTATAATAATTTTTACACATTTTTTTGATTTTCATTTGTTTATGAGGTATACTCGGTATATTGTGAGCATTTTCATTTTTTTAAATCTTTTAATTTGAAATTAATTACAAAACATAACATGTATACAGCAAATAAATTTAAATCTTGTAGTTTATATGAAATGTATCAAATATTCGCTTTAATTATTTAATGCTTGCTAATATTTTGACAACGTAAGTATAAATTGTCAAATAAACAGTTATTTACAGTCTCAAAGTTTGTACGAAAAAACTGTTTTAAATGCATTTTGTAAATCTACATTAGTCTTAGACAAATATTTTTATTTTTAATCGTAGTTTAGTTTTACAGTTTTATTTTTTTTCAAGATAAATTTAATATAAATTATTTATTGCTTTGCTTTTATTTCAAGTTGGTCTAATTGGACTCTTTCCAATATTAACTGAGGATATATTTCTATTTCGTTATGGTAGTAGCTAACTCGATTATAATCACTATAGTTAATTTACGTTTCTAAAAATATAATAAAAGTGACCAAAAGCTGAAGTAGTTAAGTATATTATATTAAATTAATACAATAGTGAGTTTATAAATATTATAACCATGATAAAGCTATTTTCTTATATTTTGGGGGAAACAATACAATTACCAATTAGAGCGTAGCATATTTTTCTATTTATTACCTAACCATTCAAACAATTGCGTTTATAATAAATTGTACAGTTTTGTATTTGTGGGGGAAAAAAAAAATAACAAAACTGCTGATTATCAAGTAGCGCCTGAAATTTAAAATCCCAATTTAAATAAATGATACAATTATTGAATATTTAGGGTTTGTTTTATTGTTACTGGGTCTTCAACGTATCTGTTATAAACACCTATATATTTTTTAAGTTATTGATTTATATTCAAATGTTATCATTATTTTTAAAATATTCAAAGTATCATTCAAAAACAATTAAATGTTCATTTAAGTGTTCATTATTTATTATGATTGGTATTTTAAGTATAAATAATGCAATCAACTGTTTCATTTGGCTAAAGCGAATAGTGATCGAATACAGTATAAGAGTTATTCAAAAATAAATTAATCCGATAAATTTATTGGAAATACCTTTAAAATTTCTATACGCATTTTTCTTTTGAGTAGTAAATAATATGATTCTGGCACGTCATTGATATTGTACATATTGTATAATATATTGCTATTAGACAAAACGCATTCAATTTTTTTTTATCTTTTTGAGTTACCATTTTAGAGTGAAATCATCAATTACGAAAATTACAAAGAATAATATTTTTGATGGTAGACATATCGGTTTATCTACATATTGTCTTAAAATAATTTAATATCCATTTAAATAACCTTATTTTTTTTTTGTTAAGTCGAGTAAAAAGTCAAATAATAATAAAATACAAAACTAACATCAAACCTTCATAAATATTATCCTGTATACTTGATGTTATTGTTGATTTTACTTTTACTATAAGATTTTTCAAAAATCGGATAAAAATAAAAATAACTGTTTGACGAGAATCCGTTTTATCCATGTTGGCTTGTTCTATAGCACGGGTCTGAAAGAGAAAACAAATATTCTGCTGACATCCTCTTAAATGCATTATGCTATATCATATATTTAACGATGGTGTTGTTTAATGTAATGCACTTCAATTAATATTACATAAAAATATAGAAGTTAGAATTTTTTTTTAGATTATTAAAAAAAAGACTGCTAAAAAAATTATTATATTAAGATATATTAATACTATGGGCAGTTAATCAATATTAAGCAACAATATTTTTTTATAATTTTTTTTTTTTTATTGCGATACAACATACTTTATTACATTTTAACGATTAAAATATAAAATATTACTTGGGATATACGTTGGTTATGATTAACTTATTTATTTAATCTATTTTAACCGTACTTTTATGTGCAAAGTGTACCAATAAGGTATGGAGTTTTTAAAATGTTTTTTTTTTTTAGATTGGGGAAATATGTTCATAATATATTCTGTAGGTTTTTCTGAGTACCTAAAATAATAAGCTAAACTAAAACAAACACGGTGGGTTAAAAGGTTACAAATATGCTGGTTTTTGATCATTTTAGATTTTTAGTTAGACATAGGAATTTTATGCAACAAAATATATTAGTTTAATGTAACTCCATGAATATGGATGAACAGTATATAGCATATTATGGCATCGTAATGATCTGCACTAGACAGTAATTTGGTTTTGCTTTTAACGTTACTGAGTTACCTCTCGTAGCTTTTATCGTGATAAATACCTATTTAGTTCAAATTTTTCCCAGCAAACATTTGATAAATGCAAAATATATTGCGCTTGAATAAAGTTTTACTGCAGAATGGAATCGAAATAAAATGCCATTACCCATCCCGGTATTATTGTGAATGAATTCATAATATCCAATCGACCTCAAATCGACCTCAAATCGATGATAATAAATAACTAATAACACTATTATTGTACACTAAACATCATATTGAACGCAGTAAAATGTAATGAAATAATCGTTACTGCATTCAAATATTTTTTCATGTTTCAATAAAAATATGTTTTCAGCAATCAACACATATACTTGGAATCAAACAAGTCATACAAAAAGTTTTCCTGACGACATCCTAGCCGTGTCGTACGAGGATGGCAAGTGGAGCAAACCATATTATGATTGTGGAGGCGGAAATATATGGATGCTCACATATACTGTACCGTTTTTTGCTTTCAAGGACGCCAAGTATTTTTTTAAGTAAGTAAATCACATATGAGTATATGAACATTTCAACATATTTTGCTCCTTTACTTTTAACAATACCACCAAAACGATTTATTTTATAATAAGTCTGCAAGAAATATAAAGTGATCCATTTTTGTGTCAACGTCCACACTTTGGTGGATTTATATTTTTTTTAAATATTATTTCATCATTGCAAAACACTATTTTCGAAATTAAAATTAAAGGTATATTTTATTATTCTACCAATACCATTTTTTAAGTATTTTTACTTTTTTGAATGACGACGTTCAATTTGGATTTTATATTCCAAAACAGAATATTATACGGAATACTTTGAATAATCAAACTTCGAAGTAGTTAAATTTAGTTTTAGCTTATAAGTTATAAGCATTTAACGTTATGATGAGTTGAGTTGTAGTAGACCAATGATTTTGAGGATATCCGTATCGCCCATCTAAGCTATAATCTACTTAGAACTAATTAACTACACTTTCCAATATCAATTGTGGTGTTTCAAAATACCCTTAAGAATATTTCGCTCTACAGTATGAGACTAAAAATGTAAAAAAAAGTAAAAACATAAAGATAACAAGTATAAAAAAATTGTAAAAATTGAATTTCGTAAAAAAAAAATATCTATATTAAAAACAGTAAAGACTTTTAGAAACAGTGGGTATACAGACACTAAAATATAGATAACCTTTTATACCTACTGTATGTGTTTTTTTTTTTTGCCAAACCTTGGCTCTTCATTACATTTTTTCACAAGGAATAATCTGGGAATATCGTTTATTGACACAATATGTTTCAACTTCGTCATTTTTGTCATCGAGCTCGAGTTATTCTCATTACGCGTATCACAAAAGGGTTGCGAATCCTTTTCCAGACAAACAAACCGATTATGGGCTTACTTGTCAGAAGTGTGTGCTTTAGCATTGCCCCGTTTTTAAGCTAGTATAAGTTAGGTTCTCTAAGGTTGGATGGAGAATGGATCCATCTGGATGTTAGTTTTACGTGACGCATGCTGAAGGCCGTATTACCCTTTTTGTGGATATCCATACAGTAATGATGAAAGCAACCAACACCTCGTTTGAACAATATACCATATTGAATTACTGCCCCATCATTTGAATGCCCACACGATTGCGATTTAATATAATTGCTTTTTAACTAACGAATTAGTGTTAGTGGTGCTTTCGACCGATTTCTTGTTTGTGTCCGAAACTCTTAATTGACTTCTACTCGTGTCGCGCTGAAGTATTTTACATTAAAAAACATACTCCAGTGGGGGGGTTTATACCGGATTACGGTACGTATGTCAGTAGGTATATTTTCTCCTGGATACTAGCCGAGTTTCGACGTAATGAGTATATCATTATCTTTACCATTATTGTAACATTCAATTATTCAGTGCAGTACCTAGTCATAATACATTATACGAATCTGAATTAAAAACGAA
Organism: Myzus persicae; assembly: GCF_001856785.1. Taxonomy (NCBI): domain Eukaryota; kingdom Metazoa; phylum Arthropoda; class Insecta; order Hemiptera; family Aphididae; genus Myzus; species Myzus persicae. The sequence continues at coordinate 1,169,955 of NW_019104044.1, forward strand.
TTAGATTGAATTGTATAGATCCAAATATTTGAGTGTTTAATAACCATACCTACTGGTGTAGAATATTGAATTTTTCATCGATATCGCAAATAATGGTATTATTGTTGATGTTTTAGTGTTTGCATAATAATAACATGATTCATACTAGTTCATTCAAACAATTTTTTTTTTATTATGACAGCGTCGTCTATGTTGTTTTGAACTTTTAAAGGCAATACATTTTTTTTTTTAGCATCATATCATAGTTATAATTCATATCGAACAATGTACTGCTACTGTATATTGTTAGCATGGAGATGGTTTTCAATATGTTGATTATATTTTATGGTGTCTTTTGTGGTTTTGAGTAAATATGAAAAGTTTATTCATGTAATTTGATTTTGAATGGACGGTTCTAAAATATAACCTTGTACCTTGCGAGAGTATTGCGTAAATAATCTGAATATGAGTATAACATAATATACTTGTCTATATTCTAAAAATTGAAACTATAAGGGAAACTTTAACTCCAACATTTTATTATTTAGTCCAGAAAAACACACGTTTACATAATTTTCAAACTATGAGACTAAAAAGTTGAATATTTTTGTTAAAAATAATGGTTTATGTTATGCGTAATTATACAAAACCGCATACGTTACGGCCGAGGTCAGTTTGAAAGTTAACTAGTGCTTATATATTTTTTTTTAAATTCTAAGGCATTGTGTTATATTTATAAGTGTAGGACTAATATAATTATCAATAGAACCATTTGGATAAAAAACAATTTACTGGTTTGAATACTATACTTAATGATTTTACTCAATATTAGTGTAGCATAATATATCCAAACTACACATATTAATTCTCATAAGAATGGTTTATATTGTATCCTTTATTTTGTTATGCACTATAATTCCAGTTGTATATTATGCATTTTAATTTTTATAACTAGTTACCTTTATATTAAAATTAATTAACTACCTAGAAAGTTTAAATCCTATAATACAGGTTTTACATTAAGTGTTTAACCTCTTTGATTAATTCATGTATTTAATCAGTTAATCTTTTTATGAAATTACTGGCTTAAAAATATAAAATCATGTAAAATTGTATACATCTGTTTAGTTGTAGTAAGATAAAATTACTGAAATAGAAATATTACTTGAGAAGAACTCTGTCAAAAATGCAATCTTATTTTTAAATAATAACTTCGAATAACTGAATTTTCCTGTGAATTCAGGGAACAGAAAAATAATTTTTGCCAGGTAAATGTATTATGAGGCGAAAATTGGTAACAGTTATATTGCCTAAGGGTTATTCAGTATAACACGTTATTATGATATGAAGAAATTTCATCCCAATTACTTGCTAATTAAAAAAAAAAATGCACACATAATAAAACGTTGACATAAAATCATTATCAGGTCAGTTCATTTCTACTTCGCTTCCACACAAACGTTTTTCTTACGTTTCGACCTATGTTATTTTAATTGCATAATATGAAGTAAAAATCAAGGGAATTTATAGAAAACTATATGATAAATTCTTCTTACCAAGACCCTTAAATAGGACTTGCATGATAATAAGTCCCTCATTATTCAAAAACTCTATTCAAAATCATTGAAATCCAGAGGACCGAATTCGAGTATTGTTTTTTGCAATATTTAACGCTTTGGTTTTTAATTTAAAGTTAAAATGACAATCAGAAATACAGGTATTTTAATAGATTTAAAATTAATTCATACGTTAGTTTTTATTATTCCTCATAGTTTTTATCGTTTAAATTTTAAAAATAAAATCTTCTTCACTTTTACTATGAAATAAATACAAATAAAAGTGAATAATTTAAATTATTTTATCTTAAAAACTGAGAGAAATATGTCAGGTTTATAGATGAACTTTACCTATGTAAGCAAAACTGTTTCGGATAAATGTAATAGTACTGAGCTCAAAGTAGTATGTCCAACGCATCCCTTTGTAAGAAATTCGAGTTGTTAATAGGACTGTTTTATATAGCGATTAATACAGTGCCAAATATTGCTGATTATGCGTTAATATTTAGTAAAAAAAAATTGCAATTAGGTACAATAATTTTTGCACGTGAGGGAAGAGGGCTGGGAGTAACAGGCAAGACAAGAAAACTGAGTTTCCCCATAAAATGATTATTTTAATTGCTTACGAAACACTCTGTATCATGGAGTACATACGTAATACTATAGCACAGCAGACGTTGAATAGACATTTTTTATTATTGACAAAAGGATATTAATTATCTTATGTAGTCATAATATGTTTCATGATATGTTTTGTGTGGAGTTGAAGTAGGGTTTGTGTGGCAAAGAAATAATAAAATTTAAGGCACTCATCAGTGTCACCCTGGAACTTATTAAGTATGATTTTTCAAAAATTAATTCCTATTGGTGATGTATTTTTAGTCTTATATGTGCATGGTACATTGGGAAGTTAAACAGAGGATAATTATGTCGTTTAAGAAGTGGACTACTATGATGGTTTAAATTAGTATGAAATGTATTGTAATATTATTCAAGTAATTTATTCGTTGCGATAAGTTTCAGGTCTTTAAAAAGATTGTGTTGGTGGAATACCAAAGAGAGGATATTTTATCGCAAGCAGATAGGTTGAAAACCTTGAAGCGTTTTAGAATAAGAGGGCTTTCCAGAACCCAATAACTACATGCCACATGTCTATACTGGTCTAATTATTGATTTGAACCTATGTGGCAAATTTATTGGTTAGAAAGAGTTTGGGTTTACTGGGTTTCAACTTTACAGGGAGGTTTGAGTAGGTGGAGTCCAGAGTCTAGGCGTCTACGTAGAGTTAGATCAAGGTATTTAATTTAACTTGCCCTTGTAATTGTCCGATTGTTTAACGTAAGGACTAAAGAAGGTAGATTTTTCATATTATATTCGTGATTCAGAATACGGAATTATGGTTTTGGCAAGATACGTATCAAACGTTGATAAAAATCAAAATTTATAGCAAAGCAAAGATGGTTCACAGTGAAAATTTAATTATTTCAATTCAAAAGGATTTACATTAAAATATGTATTTTCAGCCATACAATTTCATACAACGAAATCTTTGACTGTTGCGTGGAAAGTAGGTTGGGCATATTATAATTTAATCAACTTTTTTTTCTTAGTAAATCTAATACTAATTAACTATCATAGAAGTTATGAGCGTTCATTTTGCACGATTACGTTTTGAATCAATACTTTTTTCTGTATTTATTTTTACACATGTAATGACATCATTTTTACAATAAGACATTCTACACACAGTGTATATTGTATTATGTATGCAGTACGGTTTTTAACAAAAATCGTAGAAATTAATAACATATTAAATCGCATAATATTATTTCTTAAATAATCGCCCTTGCTCCTTCCTTACAACATCCGGTACATTATTTGAAAAATGTGTAGGTACTCGCGAAGCACACCTATTTATATTATGGCTATATTTATATCTGTATATAGTATACAGTCCAAATTCTAATTTTTATATTTTTTCCCAAATGACAAAACATATGGACTTGACATTTTGAATAGTGGTTCCGCCGATGCTCTCCGTAATATGGGCAATAAGATGGTATTTGAAAAAAATAGCATTTAAAATATGGGCTGACAAGGGGATTTTGTTTCAGCAAAACTGAAATCTAATATTTTTTTGTTCATATATTATATAATATAATACCATATGTACGTACCTATATGTAGGTGTATGGTCGCAATGTAAAATGTTGAGCTGAATTATGGGTTAGGGTTTCAAAGTGTGTTTCGCTTCTTTTTTTTTTTTGAAAAGCACCTATTAATAATTATATATTATAAGTGTATATTATGTTATAATTTATAATCGACAATGTTTAAATAGTATAATATAGTCGTAAAGACGTAATATATGTTATCTTGGTTAGTGGTTAGTAATTATATTATTATACTTTTTTGGATGTTAAATTATTATGATTTACCTAAATGGCTGTGTATCATGCAGTCATATAGAATGGCACGGCTCTCTTGAGCTGTCAGAAACACAGGGGTGGGGGTGATAATCTGTGAGTATAGTATTTTGGAGTTCTGCTGAACGTCTGTGTCTGTTGTAAATTGTACGCCACTATGCTTGTTTATACAAAAATGCTGTTCATCGAGACCGTGGTCCGATAGATCCATCATGTGTGTGCGTGTGTGTGTGTGTGTGTGTGTGTGTGTGTGTGTATGTGGTGTTGGGAGCTAGTGACTTTTCTTGCCACGGTACGGCAGTGAGGCTATTAATAATAATTACTATTCTCGGCCAACCGTTGAAGTGTTCGCCGGGCGCCCTTAACGTATTTCACCTCCGAACACGAATCAGCCACACTCGAACGGCTACAACCCACCGAAAAACGGACGCGCTTCATATCACAATTACTATATCATATACCTATTACTACCTACATAATAGTACGCATTAATATAATATATTTTCGATTTGCAGCACTGTGCGTGGTATTTTATACCTAGCAGCGTGGAGGTTTCACTTGAACAATGCTCTCAAAAAACCCTGACTAATTATTTGTGAATTTCGGCCGAAAAAAAATTGAACGAAATTTCGGAGAGGCGAACTCAATAATTTACTCGACAAATGTTCGGAAGCAATTCTATTTAAAAAAAAAAACCCCCTAACGTAACCTGTAACTTACCCAGGTTGGGGAGGCACTTTTTATATGCCACGCCATCACTATACTTACTGCTTGTAAACTTCCCCGGTGTGGTGTCACGGTCCGCCCGCGTTCCGCGTCATAGGTCGTTTATTATTTTTCTACGAAAACTACTGTGCATAATATAATTTTGTTTTTTGTTTTGATTCTCTAGTGGTGGAAAAAATCGAGAGGAAATAATCAAGACACTCGAATGTTTGGATTTAATATAATCGTATTGTCATGAAAACAATCATCTTTTATTAACCTTTAAAATACCACTGCACCTGATAGTTGTTGAGATCCGATACATTCGTGGATTTTCTTTCTGGGCTTGTATTTTCTCTATGGATGTGCTCGGGCCCTGATGTTATGTTCCTGCGCAGCTGTTGATAGAATGAAAATATGATTGGGAAATTATTGCGTACTATGATATAAATGTAGCGACGTATTATTTTTCAAATGATAAAAACAATGCAAAAACTTATATTAGTAGTTTTTTTATTTAAAAAGTATGATAAGACACTGAGGTCGTTCATAATTTCCGGTTGATTTGAGAATAATAATTATGGTATACAAATTGTTAAATAAACTGTAAAATTCGATTGGCATTTCTCACTGTGGCCGTCTTCTTTATTAGCACACATATATCGCTTTGATGTTTCCATTAAATGATTGGCTAATTTCGAGTTAGAATATGATCCAGCAAGATTTCTTATGTTTAGGCCCGTCGGAGATTGTTATTACAATGCCTTTTTACGTTTTAAATAATTTAGGAGTCAGTTATTTATTTACATTTAATCATTGCTAACTTAATGTAATAAAAAAATATCTTATTTAATCAATCAAAAATTCATTACAAAATTAGGAAAAATTTCAAACTGTTATCAAATTATTGTATTGTAAAATATACGCCATTTTTATGTAAAATATTTGGAATTTATCAATTCTGATACACTCAAATTATTTGAGTTTCAATCAATTTTGAACTTATACACAGTATATCCTTTTTGTTATCTTTATGCATTATGAACGTTCGTTGGGTGGTACATTATAAACCCAACGTAATATGACAGTAAGTTCACAGAAAATAAAAATATATTATGCATTAGTAAAAAACGAATTTAATTCTTCGTATCATACTATAAATTGAAAAATGTGAAGGTATTATGAGTGGTAACCTAAAACATTTTGCTTCTTTATAAAATATTTCCAGTCAATTGTTATACCTACCTCAGGAATGTTATTTTTTAATATAGAATCTATATATACTTAAATTCTCGGATATTGTTATTGCCTGCTAATTTTGCTAAGTAGACAACTCCAAATAGTTATTTTACGCACAAATTCTGATGAAAGAGCATCTGAAAAAAAACTAAATATTTTCTCTCGCATTAAATATTATATAGATAATTTAAATTTATAAATGTTGTGCATTAATATTTTTAAATACATTCAAATGGGTAAATTTTATTTTTATATCAATATTTGGAAAATATTATTATATGTATTGCTAATTATTTTCTTTCTATTATATGTTATACATTAAATAAAATAAGTCAAAGCAACTAATTTATTAAAACAGATTACGACAAACTGAACAAACTCAATTAGATAGTAAACAAGTTAAAATATTATTATTAATTAAGTCATAAGGAACGAAGCAATGACTTAACACAACTGAAAAAAAGCTTTTGATTGTGTATGAATTATTACTAAAAACTTATAAAGTTCTGTTTTAAGTGGAAAATGTACATAAGTTTTTTTTAAGAGGTAGGATTCAACGAGTTAAACTCGATGATCTTTCCTGTGAAACGCTCGATATATCTTGCGAAGCACCCCAAAGTACTTGTGTAGGTCACCCATTATCTAATCATAATTTGTATTAATAATATTCTAAAAACAATATCAAAATTATGCAAATACTAAATGACAAAGCTTTAATGATGATACAGCCATATTATCTGAATAAGGCTGGACATCAAATAGATTTTAAATATCAATACAAATCATTGAAAATTATAAAAGAAATCAAGTGATATCAAAATACATATATTTTTTAATGATATTTAAAATTTACCTTTATCGAAATGATGAAATTAATGATTAAACTAAAATAATTTTATTTTTTTTTTTTTTATTACATACTATTAGTATGATACTAATCGATTTAAAATTTAAAAATAATTTGAATTTAAATTTTGAATTCAACGATAGTCGATAGTTCCATAACATTGTATATATATATTAAAATATGTAATAACAAATAACTAATATTTCATTTTTATAGGCCTGTTAAATATAGCAGTACGGACGATGATAGTTTTTTCTCAATTAGAAATCAACAAAATCACAAAAAAAATTCAAATTTGATATTTCAAATCGAAAAAAAGACAAATGATATCCAAAATCGTATTATAGTACCTACATCAATATTGTGCGATAGTTTAAAAAAACACACAATTTTTATATCAAAGTATTATTTTAGATTTAAATCGAGAAAAACAGATATCAGTAAGGAAAATTTAAATTAAAATCAAACATTTTCATTTTGGTTTCATGCCCTGGAATAAACTATATAAAGTGGTATATACCTACGTATGAATAATAATCGTGCGTTTGTTACTACTAGTCGGAAATCTCGAAAACCACAAATGCTATGTAAGTCATATTCACATATTACTATATTAGGTTCAGTGGGTGCTCCCATTGTCGCTGTAAAATGCATTTTAAAACTATAATTATTAAATCTACCTACGCAAATTAGCACCATTTCGATGTACAACGAAATTAATGTGAACGATTTAAAGTGTATTTATAATTTATCCGCTCTAGTTCAATTGTATAAACATTTAATTCCATTCTTACGTCATTAGCACAACACCAGATATAAACTTAATGGTACGTTACCCATGATATTATAGGTTTACCCATTTGTACAAGAGTATTTAGTTAAAAAGTATATGCAATGAATTCGTATGGCACATTTAATATTAAAAATGTAAACCGTTTTCCAAAGTTGAATGGTATTATTTGACAAGTATTATGAAACACATTAAAATTATATTTAAAAAATGTATCTTTTGTGTAATTTTCTAAACACACACTATTTTTGTCTTCAATACTGTTTAATAAATGCAATAATTGTGTCTATAACACAGTATAAAGGTACCTACATTTTTTTTTTTTGTATAAAATATAAAGTTGTGCGATAACAACAACAATTCAAGCACGTGATTTAGTTTAAAAAGTACCTACACTTCAATATTGATCACTTTATCTCTTTGTAAAGTAGACTGAAAAAAATTGTAAAAAAGGTTTTATTTTGAGGAATCAAAAATCATAATTATACGATAAATTATTACAATAAACAGAAAGAAAAATGTTATGTTTTTACGGAATATTGTTGTAATTTAGTGCAAGTAATTTTACACTTTTCATTAAAATATTTTTACAATTTAATAATTTTTTTTAAGTAACACAATTATTTGAAGTAAGATACATAATGAATGTAATGAAACTTAAAAGTTGTTCAATATTATAAAATCATCGTAACTAATTACACTTCACATTGTTAATTGATTTAAATACAAATAAATTCCTACTTCAATAACTCTTATGAAATTACAATGTTTGTAGTTTATAAGCTTCTGTAGGAACAGATTAAAATGTTTACAATAATAATTGTTGCATTTGAAATAATATCATTGTTTTACATTTTTAATTAGTAAAATATACAATACATTAACAATACAATATGAACATTGTACCAATATAGTTTAATAACTTCTACAGTTTTTCATCCACAATTGTGTTGGAACATACATAGGTACGTTTTCAGTTGTAATGCACTTTTGAGCTCCATCACTTTTTTAACGAGCTTCATCATAACATTTGTCACTATCCATCTGGCACTATAACTTTCTATAGTAAAAACTAAAAATATAAATTTCCTTTCTTATAAATGATAAATTTAAAGGGTATATTTTAAATGCATTGTACAGAAAACGAATTGTATAGTTATTTTTAAATCAGTTAGTCTAATGACAAAAATATCGCCATGATGATTTGTGATGATACAGTTAAGATCTGATACAATTATTAGATTGTGTTCAAATTTTATCTCTAAGAAGTGAATTCAATCATTTTTTTTTTTATTAAAAATGTCATTGTCTGTCGAGAATGATATCAGAATCACGTGCCAGAGAGTTTCATACTTTTTACCTTCCATTCAAAGATTTCCTAACTATGGCATTCCATTTGTGCGATTATATTATATTCCAAGTTAAATAATAATATTCTAGAATATAATGTGTTTTGTTTCGTTACAGGGGGACCAGCGGAATCGATATCGACTTGAGGAGAGTGGATATCGACCAATGTAGTTTACCCGAAGGCAGTACGAAGCTGAACATTTTTGCCTCTTCAAATAAATGTAAAATGGACACGACTCAAGTAAGATTTTATAATATTATAACAATATTATCATATTATTAAGCACCATGCATGATGGCTATATTATTAACTTTTTAACGCATTTCAATATCATAACATACACATTATCCAGTCGTTCGTAGTTAATTTAAACGGTTAACTATACTGTTCTGCTGTTCTGTATCCCTATCGGTGCTGTAAGTTATAATATGAGACTGCAGTCTCCCGCGTTAAGTACCCAAAACTACGTGTATATTGATATAAAGTTTGCTGATAAAATCACAATGTTCGAAGTCATTCGCTTACTTCACTACAGTCACGTCTGGCATTAGGTACTTGTAATGTTTATTGATAAATATCGTGTATTTAATATTCACACCGTATTTCCGCGATGGTATGGCCGCCATAGTCGCGTAAACCACACAAACACAATCAGGCCGCAATGCGCATGTGCGCGTCCAAGTCGAGGTGGCTTCAACAATTCATTATTATATTTTATGCAACGCCATAGACAAATTGCAGTAATTTTCGTTTGCCCCCTTCTGGTGACGATGGTGATGTGTCCACTGCGTGAGTTTATCGATAATATTATCATATTGTGTGTACCAAAATTATCATACTTGAAATTTATGAAACGTATTATGTACCCGTTGCAAACATTTCGTTCGTGTATTGAAGAAAAAAAAAGTTTTTGTGCTTTTTATTTTTGTATCATAACAAAAACTACAGAAACCAGCCGCGGCCCAACACATAATTTATTAACACTCATATAAAGATCTAGGATTTTCATGACCTAAAAAATACACAAAAATGTAAAAATGACCTAAAAACTCTAAAAAATGAACTTAAAAAATGACCAAAAAAATTACTTAGATGAGTAAAAAAATTTAATTTAAAAATAAATATTATTATTTATTATTAATCATTATTTATTCGTTTTTTACACTACACAAAATTTAAAAATTTGTTTTGAGAAGTAACCAAACAAATATATTATTTAAATTTGAGTTGACTAGTGAGTTTAATTGATTATATTACTTTTTCGATTCATACCCACTTTGCCGAATTCCAACTCAGTTTTTCACCAGTTTTAAAATATTTTTAATATTATTTTATTAATATAGTTTCAATTCTCCCCATTCGCCGACAGGTGACAATTATTTTATCGAAAACGAGTATAACAGCGATAATATTATGGTATGTTGTATATATAAGTTCAAAGGTACTATTTTTATAAGAATACATAGGTATTAATTGAAATTACCTATACAACACATATTAAAAAAACTTAAAATAATCAAAAATTAGTTTAGACAAGCAAATTGAATATTTATAAAAATGAGCTTAAAAATGCAATAAAATGCATTTAACACAAAAAATGTATAAAATGAAAAAGAATGCAAAATAAAAATTGCACATTCTAACTTGTTGTATCACGAAATAAATGTAGTTTTTCGTTATAACTGTACAGCATTTAAAGAAAGAAAATGTAAAAATCAACAAAGCCTAGCTCTACTAATATACCTACAGTAGTATGTTATATTATACATTTTTTTTTATCTTAATAACATCGGAATCTATGGCTTAAAACGTAATTCTATCAGATGTTTTCTATCATTTACAATATATTTACAATAAGTTGGTATGTTTTTTAACTTAAACAAAAGTTAAATTGTATAATTTTATTCCCATTGTGAAGATAATGGTATATTTTATGTTTGATAGTGGTCTGGTTGTAGTGCTTCTCTTATGTGTTATGTTATGCTTATTTTTTATACAGATTTTTTGTATTTTTGGTTACTATTGCTACCCCAACACAGTTTGATATTTTATATGCACCTGCAGTGTCATGTGTTTGTGGTATTTTTGTATTGTGTTATGGAAAATATGTCTGTTCATAATTGGGTTTATGTTTTCTTTTTTTTTTTTGAAATATATAAGATAGCATTATAAGTAATGATGTAATAAATTATTAAACATTAGTTTGTATGAATCTGAATTTAAAAAAAAAATATATTTCTCTGTTGTTCATTTCTATTTTTCGTTTCAGTGAGGATTTGCGAACGTGATTTGCCCTGGTTCGATGCTATGTTTATTGTTTATGTTGATATGTAATTGTTCACTAGAGGAAAAATTGGGGTCTTCTTAGTACCATAAATTTTTACTTTTAGATAAATTTATGATTCTTCAGCTTCTTTAACACTTTTTATATGCATTTGTTTGCTGAGTTATCCATGTCTCTATATTGGTCTAGCTGATCCAATGCGATATAGTTGGCCACTAATAAGAAAACAGTTGCTGCCGACTACTTTTCTCGGGGAATACCGTTTTACCAGATGACAAAAAATTGAAAAAGAATTTGTTATTTTCACTTGAGATTGTCCACATAACAAGAAGAAATATTTTATGTTGTTATAATAAATTTATGTTTCCATTTGTTAGCATTTTGCTTAGTAGTTTGAGCACTCTGTACCTCCATAATTTTTGGTATAGTTTGGTTATTTCGATGCTGCCTATTGCCAATTAGTGTTTATTTTCAATTCTGTTTTTATCTCGTTCAGATTTTATTTTTTAAGCTTGAATTTTATCTATTGTAGATCTAGCGAAGTAAAAGCAACTTGGTTATTCGGATATCATTTTGTTTTATTCTAGCTACCTACCAAATGAGACTGAAGTTTATTATATTTTTGTCATTCATTGTATTTCAGAGAGTGATACGTCTGTATAATATACATATAATATATTATATCAGACTGTTTTTTTTCTAGTTTGGTGTTTGGAACAATCAAAAAGTCGTGTTTTTTTCCACTTGTCTCATTTTCTGCCTGATCTCCAGATCTTTTTGTATATGTTTGGTTATATTTGATTTTGGTCTATATTCAGAGATTATTTATAAAACAATAAAGTATACAGTTGGAATCAGCCCATCTAAAATTATTATGCCCATCTGTGTTCAATAAGAAATAAGTGTTACTATCCATAATATTATCTGTTATAAATTATTTATTTCGATTATAATTTCTGCGTGGTTTTCTAAAAAATTAAAAACGCGTAAAAATTATAAGAAGTTAGAATAAATAATACAATTGTTGAAGTCCATAAATATTATTCTATAAAATATAGTACATGTAGTTTTATTTGATGTATGATACTTAATTGTTGAGCTAAAATTTTTTATGAAGGCTAATAAAAAAGAAAAGAAATATAGTATAATATAATTAAAAGACAATTGATTTTTAATAACTTAGATAAAATATAAAAATAGATTATTTAATTCGAATGTAAAAAAAAAAAATGTTCGATTTTTAAAAACATGTAGGAAACCATGGCATAATTATTCAAAACGTTAAACTTAAAATACGTATATAGAGAAATATAACATGTGTAATGGGTATAAATGGTTTTTTTTTTAAATTTATGTCAAAATATTTATTATTTTCCCTAAACACAAATCATTAATACCCATCCCAGTTTTATGTATCCGATATCTAATTGGGACCTTATAGAATTTAAACAAACGATGTAATTTACATATTATGTTTAATTTTACCATTAAACATATAACTTACCTACCCAATAATACATACAACTATAATAAATGTTTCGTAATTTAAATGCTGAAAATCCTCTCATACTCTTGAATTATGAGTATCTCCTAATTCATATGGAAACTACCGGCACGATAGATAAGGAAATTAGACAAATCACGTCGTAACGACCACATGACATATTCATTATTCATATTACAGTATTCATTAAAAGTTGTCAAAAGCTCTGTTTATTGAAATACGTTATTGAATTATGTTTAGTGAAAAGTTGTAAATTAACAATTTAGTAATATTATGTTACCAATGTGGTACATTTTCGTAATTTATCTAAAATCTATAATCACTATTGTAATCAGTGTAAAACACTGAAAAAAACAACCATTATAACACTGAAAAAAACAACCATTATATGCGTGTATAAATACAGACCGAGCATACAATTCCTCATATTGTGATAATAAATATTCTATCCTGTCAATTACATTTATAGGGTCCTCGTTTCTCTGAAATGTATTTACTATTTACTATACGAATCGATCTATGATAACATATCCTATGCATAATACATACGTAATATGTACAGATATATCCCACTATATATCCCACTATATTATATCCCAAAGCGTCAAACAGCATATATTTTGAATAAACAATAAAACATATTTTAAAACTTGATTGGCTTGTTAACGCTTTTCACAGAATTTATTTCCACTCAAAATGTTTATCATTGTTATATCCATCACTCATCTACCTAAATGTTTTATTTTTTAAGGGTGAAATAATTAACCAAATAATAAATAATTATTTGGTAATCAGCCAAATGATGTACAAAGTTTTAAGTTTTTCTTGAAAAAAATGGTAGATTAGATTATTTGATTTTAATTGTCCATTTGGTTTTTTGTATTTGAAATGAAAACACGATAAGAAAAGCTGTATGCGTACTATATGTACCTATGTAGTTGTACCTAGTAATAGACATGCACAATACATAGTTTTGTATATTAGCTAGATATATAAGTAGGTACATTACACAATTTTTTTTATAGTGTGTATCGTTGGCTGGATTTGGTTTTCGTCGTGGAAGTTACAAGTGTGTGTGCCGCAAAGGATATTATTTTCCAAACATCACAAGCACCGAAAAGTCGTTCAATGGCATCGTAGTAGAAGAAGAGTACGAAAAGCTTATGTTGGTGAGTGTAGTGAACGGCTTATTCTGAATATTCGGAATAGATGTTATTGACATATTATATTGATCCATTACTTATTTATCTTTTTTTAAATTTTCTTTTAAGGGGAAACCAAACACGTATAACGTCGAAGAAAACTTTCAGTGTAAAAAATGTGCAGAAGGTTGTGATGACTGCGTTGATTTTAGTCCATGCATCGCCACCTACGACATCATACTTCGAATCACAATACTGTTATTGACGCTCCTGGTTATCGGGTTTCTACCAATGGTAGCTATATTTACGTTCAAATATAGTGATCTCAAGGTAATATATATTCATAGTGGGTATTACAATATTATTCTAAAAATCATACTTTTTTTAACATTTTTTTTTTTTTTTTTGTAACCGGAATTCAAAGCACCACAAATATTGTAATTCAAAGTTAATGGTACAATTGTATGGTTATATTTAGCTACACTTCACGTGTTCATAATGGCATGGATATTAAATTAATTTTATGAAACGAATGTTACTTTTAATCAAGTGTAGGTATTCCACACATGTTGAGCATCATTTAACAGTAATATAGTATATGTATATATATATTATTTGCCTGTCAAATGTCTACTGTTATATTTTGGAGATTTTTAATTATTGGGTTATACTCCCCCATTGCGCCTACACAATAATATATCATAGTACTCGGTTTAATTCCAACAATTGATCGCAATAAGGTAGTTAGTCTGTTTCTGCAAAGTTGCAAATAAGACTGAAGCGATTCCCCGATGCCTAATAAACGAAATCATACCTACTTGCAATTACTGCAGGCAAGTTACCTATTCTGTTGCACAGTAATAGTTTCGAGGGACCCTGTACTCAGCTGGCAGGTCGCTATAATGTAGGTCTTAAATTTTAATTTAATCCTATCTAAGTTTATAAAATTTCGAATGAGTTATTATTTAAATATATTTTAGATTAGTCATTTTATGTAACAAAAATAAATACAACGAACTTGAGTGTTTTGGTTCTGTGTCTATATAATCTTACGATGTGGACAGTAATTAAATTGTTTAGAGTGAAAGATAACGTACTGCATGATAGGAAAACCAAAGTGACTAGTAAACGATTTATACAAAAAAATTGTACGTGATTACTTTGGTTCACTGATTCTAATAAATAATTGTCAGAAGTATAGATTATAATGAAAAACTCGATAGAACTTACCTACTTGCGTAAAGTCTACTACAAACTTTGAAGCTGTTTTCAAACAATACCATTGGATTTATAGGTAGATAACATTCAATCTATAAAGGTTCAAACAACTAACAATCTATAAAGTTATTTGCTTTCTTTGCTTACTTTGAGAACTTGTCTATATACAGTATCGTCCATACTAAATATGAATTGACAATGAATGATGTATTCCCTCATCTCCGATTTATTCGGTTCATACTATATCAAAATGGTAAACATGTATCTAAAAAAAAATATATATATATCTTGAGACAACTTATATAGCGTTATTTCTCTCAGATTTCAAGCTTTAATCACCCACCTAGTAGTTGATTTCAAACTCCGTTGGGTGCCCGATATTAATCATTATAAGCACGACGTATCCCGTTGTGCCAAAGTATTTTATTCCATTACTGGAACTTGGTGGGAGCTCGTATATCTGTACAGTCGACGTATTATATACTTCTGTCACTGGATTTTAAATAAATGACATTATAATACAAGTACATTTGTATATGTATTTTTTTTTTTTTGTAGTTATTCTGTTGCTTTGCATCTTATTGGACATCATTTTAAAGAAAAGCAATTATTTTATTTACGTTCATATGTACATATATATACATATTTGATACAACTTGATACATAATTATCAGTTACTCACAAGACAAACACCTAAAAAGGAAACTTTGAACTTCCATACAGTAGGTATCAAGTGTACCTCTTATACTCATCATTGAAAAAGTCACTGTAATGGACGTGTTAAATTGTCAATCAATCACTCATAAGTCATAATAATATGCGAACAACGATTCTGGGTAAAGACGATCTGTCGGCCTTTATTTTTAATTATATTTTATTATATTATACTTATATAGGCAATAGTAGTTTGTTTTTCTGTTAGTACAATGTTACATTAGGTTGATCTAATTTCGAATAAAAATAAACCGCACACACCGCATAATAATATTATTTTATATTTGTCTACAAGCTGTTATTATATTTTATAATTCAATAATAACGTACCACGTAATATGGTACGAAAAGGTTAGTAGTATGAATATTTTAAAATTAATTTAAATACATTGGAAATTTTATTTGTGTATAATACACTCAGTGCTGCTTAAGAAACACACTCGTCAACAAGTTTTCGTCAGACATTACATTTTTAAGCTTTATGATCGAGCATAAACATTTTTATCAAGCTTAAAAAAAAAATCTCAAATTAGAATACACCTATAATAATAGATTAAAATTAGTCTAAATGTTTTAGTCCAATTTTACAGGATTAATATTTTTAAATTTCATCAAAATAACAAAATCCTTTGAGAGTTATCTTTATTGTACGTGTAAATATCCAAGGTTTTCAAAATTGTATCTCGAGTCACCTTATTATGAAATGTATGTCCAAGTGTGGCTTTGCAATTAGTTTCTAGTAAAAAAAACTTTAGAGAAATCTTGTATGATATTTTCACCCTAAATTTATTAAAATTAAAAATATAATTATTAACAACAAAATAATTTAATTCATATTTTTTTATATAAATCAGAATGTAATGGTACATAAATCGAAACAAAACAAAATCAACCATATCAAACATCTATAAAATGAGCCAATATAATTTGAAATATATTATATCTTGTCTATCAAATAAATATTTGGTGAACAATACAAGTACTAACCATAAAAATGTATTTTTGAATTACTAGAAAATAAAAACAGAATCCATTTGTCAAAATCTAGTTTTGCGTGATTATTCCGGTAATTCTTTGATTTTTTCCCGATCATTCTGAAAGTACTGGGAATATTTTACTTTTAACCTCTTGAACCAAGGTAATGTTAAACAGAAATCGGCTTAAAATATTTTTTGTTCTAAAATCTGAGGACAGACACAGACAATTTAAAAACACACACATTATGGTAAACCCATTACATCGACTCACTAAAAATCTAAACAACATCTTTGTATCAACAATTGTACATAATTTGTACATGAAAATTAATTATATGTGTGTACGTAGATATAATAGTCGAATAATATTATAGTAAACATTTGTGTGTATCGAATATAGACCTAAAACACATTGAAATACATGGAACGAATATGACTATTTTAAAAGAAAAAAAAAGACATTATGGAATAACTGCCAATATAATAGTAAATTATACATACATTTTCTTCTAAACATATGAGACGTTTCTCACCTGTTCTGGAGGGAAAAAACACGTATAGACAATAAAGAAGTATCATAAATACAGTATCCCTTGACAGCGGGTTCTGGCCGAAAGATAGAGCACTGACTTATGTTTTAGATTTTTTTTTTAGCCGACGCAGTAAATCTTGTTTATCATCATATACGTCAAAGGTTTTTAGATCCATCACATATCAAGTTTTTCAACCTTTTTAGATTTAGAGATAAGTAAAGAACGTATTGGCATAAAAAGAAATTCTAAGAATTTCGTTTTTTTTTTCTCTGACTAAATGTTTCAAAAATATAAGATGTGAAAAACTATTGCGATTATAAATAAACTAATAATTATTATGGTTAGGAAGTCATGGAATATCGTTGTTAGCGTTAATATAATAATATGAAATATCAAAACTTCGTTAATTAAAAATATATTTTAACTTTTAACTTTTTTTCAACCGAAATCAATATTTTTAATTATATTATAAATGTATAAATAATTAACTAAATAAAAATAAATTATTTCAAGAAGACGCTACTCTGGCACATGCCTTACAATTGTAAAATTTAATATCAAATTTGAGTTCAGCAGAACCAATTTCATGTTCTGGGCTTAAATATTAGAGTGACCTAAGACCTCTTCAATTCAATAGTAATAACTATACCTGTACTTACGCGTAGATTGTTTTTGGTATTTTAATTTATTGGCAAGATATGAGTATGTAAAATATCACAAATTAAAAATCCACATTTATATCACCTAAAAATTAAAATATCGAAAAAAAAACTGATGTTTAGACATAGATATTGTTATTACCTTTATGTTTGACAATTGGTCGTCAATTCAAACTAATTATTAATTTAAGCCTACGGTACAAAACTGGCAAAAGTGGGCATTAACTTAACTAGTTAATTCATTTTGTTGTTTACTTATTAACTTATTCGGTTAATATTTGTATTGTTTAACTCACTTTTAATAGTCAATTATCATTATCGTGCAGTTAATTTAATTTTTAAAAGCACTTTGCTGATGCAAAAAAAACGAGGATCTTCAATTATGGATAGATTTAGCTTATACAATTGGATTTCTGGTAACAATGCACTATACTACTATAATAACAATTTAACGTTTTATGTTTACAGTGTTAAACATTGTCTTCGTAAATGTTTGTGTAAATCAAAATACTAGTCATTTACATGCATGTAGGGTTCTCTCAAAATAATTTATTTTTATTTAGTTATTAATTTATACATTTATAGTACAACCAAATATATTCAAGTAGATTTTCTCAAGGTTTTAGCATGCTGTTTAAATATTTCTATACATTTAACTTAAAAAAATAATTAATAATGTACAAATAACTGTACCAAAGTCTTCTCATAGTGTTTATAAAAAATGTATTTAAATTATGTCAGCAATATAATTTCTAGTATATTAAATATAAAACCAAGTATACAATTTTATGTTTAGTACCGAATTCGGGTAAAAAGTTTTAGGCGACAAAAATCACTTCGAGCAATATTTATATCGATATTCTATATATATTATGTTCCCTTCTGTTTAAAATGACTGACTGGAAATGCTCATAAAGTGCTCAACCATGTTTTCATGTCATATTTCGAGAGCTTAGACTAAAGAATTCTTATAAAAACTAAAAATATATGAACAAATACAATACAGTGGATTATGTAGGTAGCTATAGTAGCGTAATATATTATATTCAAGAGAAATTATACTCTATAGAAAAGAGTTTAAATAAATATTTAAGAAATGTATGTTCATAATAGGTATTTTATGTTTTTATAAACAATAATCATTTTTAAAATAATAAAAAAATGTTATTTTTTTATAAATATTAAATTACAATACATCATTTAAATATTGTTTTAAATTATAGCCAATAAGTACCTATGTATTTTTGTGTTATACCTAAGGTTAGGTTAGTATTATACATCCAGTATAATTTATCGTACCCTATAGGTTATAATAAACGACATCAAATATAGGTACTATAATATTAATGTTTTATCGAGAATACACAATTATTAGGTTTTATATCGTCGTATAAAATAATAAAAGACGTAATTTTAATGTTTAATGTTGAATTATCAAATATATGTATTACTTAATCAGAAAATCCTTTTATGAATCAGCATAATATATTTCATTGTATAGATAATGTTTTTTCTAAGTAAATAATTTATTTGTAAATTGTCACAAACCATACAAGATATCAAATGAAAATATTTATCAAATATTGAATTTCCTAACTGTATTATTATAAACATGAGTCTTGCTGGCTGAAATGTCTCATTCTTCTATTTATTTAAATTTATTGACATAATTTCAGAACAACGACAACATTAAAATATATGACAAAAACAAAAGTTAGATCAAATAAGAATATACATAATTGACACTGAAATTATATTATACACGTACTTTGTAGTAAATATTATCACACTGTGATGTCGTATTTATTTTTGTACTCTTCTATACATTTTTTTTTTATTGTGTAGTACATAAGATAAAAACATTGTTAAGAAATTGAATTTCAATTAATTTTAATAATTTATGTTTCAGATTGTAAAAGCCGCCAGTCCAGTGTTGTTACAGATAATAATCTTGGGAGCTTTTTTCATGTATACGACGGTAAGCTATGACGGCACCAAGCATCCAACGTGCGGACAGCGCTTTAATTAAAAAAAAACTTATCATGTAGCAGACATAATCTCCCAAACTAAAAAAAAATAACAATTTACAAGACTCCTTAAGACATATTTGGTGTAACGGCCTATAATAGCCTATGTAGTGTGGCTAATAAATCCAATTTTAAATCTCAGTAGAGCTTAAATATTTCAAACTATGTCAGTTTCAAAATATATCATTATTCTCAATCCCATTAAAATGATAATGCACCAATTTTTCAATTTTAACACTTATTACGGTCATAGGGGTATGAATTAATATTGAGGGGGGGGGGCTATAATGTTTCGGGTACTCAACTTACAGTATTCTACAAATGTAACTAAAAAAAAATTAAGCAGGGGGCTATAGTCTACTGTTCACCCCCCCCCCACCCATTATATATACGTCTATTATTGAACACTTCACAATCACCTGCATCCCAAAACATTTCTGTCGAAGAACCTCAAAAAAATGTATTGCAGAATTAATCATTCCAATCTTTCAATAATCCCCAACGGTCACTGGGCATCGACAAAATATTATACATCCCAACCATGTACCAGAAATTGTCATCGGAGGTTAGAAAAAATAAAATTTCGAGACCTTCTTCGGTTTTGTATTCAGTTGCGTTCTGTTGATTTTGAAAATCAAAACGGCTGTATGGATTCTTTTATTGTGCGGCTGTCACTCGTATTATTAAGTCGCGGATATAAAATATGTTTTTTACTACATTAAAATTTAACATTTTAATAATCATACGGACGCAAACAATGAAGCAGATATTATTGTAGGAACCTTATCAAGGTTAAAGCAGAATACAAAAAATATAAATTTAAATTTGAGATGTTCACAATTGACATTTCTGACTTTGGCACAGATAATAATTTAGACCAATAGTTTCTACAACACAATTAAACCTTATATATACGCACGAGTAATACTATAAAATGATAATACAATTTCCCCATCACCCATAGCGTTTTTTATTATTTATTTTTTATTTTTTTGCAGATCATCGTCATGTATCCAACACCAAATCTAGTAACGTGCACTGCGCGGTTTTGGCTCAGGGAAATTGGATTTTCCCTCACATACGGCGCACTCATGTTGAAAACTTGGAGGTGAATTTATTCGCTTACTTCCTTTTAATAGTAGGTCCCCCGTAGTTTCGGAAATAATTCCTCGCCCAAGCCAAGGTTCGGTTTTCCGCTTAGCTAATAAATAGCCATTTACTTCTATCTTTAACTTTAATCCGTTGTATCCGTTTATTGGGTTCGTAACTTGATAAAATATAATTTTGCCTCGTTCGAATGTGTTTATGCATATTTATTATTTATAATTTGTTTATGTAACCCGAAGTATATCTGAATAATATGCTATAAGCATATTCATTAATCAGTCATGTATGTACTTACTCGCATTCTACTCACGATAATAATTATGACAATCTGGTTATTATTTTTATAGTACTAAACACGCTTTGGATTTAATTTAATCATATCTACTGTGCTTTGTTAAAATTATTAGCACGAATTCTCTCATTGTGATAATTATGTGTACAGAAATCGTCAAAGAACTCTTATGAATAATATATTTACGTATATTTACCTATTCATTAATCATTACAATACTGAAATAAAGTAGATTATATCTTAACGTTATTTTAAGACACAAGAACAATTTAATTGCATTTCTGAATGGCATATTCATACAAAATTAATTTTGTTTAGAATTCTTAAGTCTAATATTTGTTGTTTCTACTGATTCATCCGTGATTAGACTTAATCCACTATTTTATCTAGTAAGAACACGTTAAAGCCATTCAATATCATATAAAAATAAATCATATTTGTTTGGATAAAACCTTTTTAATTTTTAACATGGACCATAATATGAAATCAATATTTTATTCTAAATGTATTTAAAAATTACACTATTGTTCATTTCTTCTTATTTTCTGGTCATTAACTGTATGAGTTCTATTACAATTTATTTATAATGATATTCGACTAGGCAATTAGCTCTGAAAATTAACAGCTTACATATACATACATACATAATACAATTGAATCGGTGTTCTAACTTTTTTATTTTACTGATCCCTATGGTTCAACACTGATCCGTAAAATATATATTCATGTCAGCTCTGACTCGAGTCATGGAACTTCAGTATTGTGTTGAGTCGATTTTTTAAGCCATACCAACAGCAAAGTTCAATTGTTGATTTTCAACTTTTGACAAATACTAACAAGATAATTGACATTTTATTTCTTCCATAGAAAATAAATAAATAATGATATTTTCTTTGATACTTTCAATTTTGTACTATATTCTATATAATATAATTTGTAACACATACACATACCATCTCTGATGTATATAGAGTGACTCACCAAGCATGCTCGCCCTTCTTTTTTTCAATAATGCAATTATTCAAAATCTAATTTTTTAAATGTTTAAATATCATATTTTCAAATACCTGAGATTTTTTTGTATTACTTAAGGAGTGTACTGTGGAGACACAAACTTCTGTATTTCTAATGAGAACACCATTATTTAACTATAAATTATACAGTATTTCATTTTTCTGATATTTTTGACGTACTAAAGTCAAGATTTGTACAAGTATTTTATGAGTATTATAGCTTTGAGTTCATAGGATAAAAGTTCCATAGTATTGAGCTTAAAATATATGGGGGCCATGGTGATTTGAAAATTATAGTCATTAATGGTAATCTATCGATATTAATAATTTTTAAAAGTTGCCCGATTATAATAAATACTAGATCGAATTTTCGTATATGTTATAAAATGTAAAATGTTATGTAAATCCAGTTTTAAGGACTATTATCAATAATTCAAACATTTTAATAACCAAGAAACTACTCAATCGAATTCCGAATGTGGTACATCAACATTTTCAAAAAAAGTATCCGCTAACTAGTTTCCAGTAAAAAGGCCCCCCCTGGCATCGCCCCGATGGGATTTTTCATTTTAAAAACAGACATTTGTGTCACTACAGGACACACCTTAAGTAGTACAACAAATTCAAAAATTTTAAAATATGGTCTTTGAGTGTAGTTAAAAATTCCAAAAATCATAATTTAAATAAAATATGTATTATTAGAAGAAAAATGTGGATGTGCATCCTTGGCAAATCCTTTTGTATAGTTTAATGGTGGCTTAACATTAACATTTTTGGAGTAGACATAAAAAGATAATTAATTTGTGTTTTCAAATGTTAATATATTAATAATTTACATCGTTATAAAACAGCAATAGTTTTCTTATTCCATTCACAGAGTATCTCAAGTGTTCAAAGTGAACTCAGCAAAGACCGTTCGCATCACCGACAAGCAGCTAATTAAACTTCTGCTTCTAATGATCGCATTTGTCACCGTGATTCTGTTCATCAGGACGATGGTGTCTCCACCACACACGATTGTCGGTCGCACAGCAGACAACCTTAAAACAGATATTTGTCCCACAGATTGGTGGGATCACTCGTTTTCTATTCGTAAGTATTCATTATATTTAATGACTCTATTACATCACTACTAAAGTAGGCACTATAATGGAGTAATGCATTTTGACATAAAATCTAAGAATCTGTCCGAAACACAATATTTTATTGTAGGTATATTATATTACACGCAATGTCCATAATGACAAATTACTAATTGTGATTCTCTCTTATCCTAGACTAAATCTAAAAACAAAATATTTGTTATTTATTATGATATTTTGATATTGTATAATTTTTTTTTTTTGTTTTGTTTATACTTATAACTTGTTTCGATTAATGATAATTATTCATTTCGAAATTTCAACATTCAAAAATTATGTAGCATATTTTTTTAACGTTTTTTTTTTTTTTTAGTGGAAGTTTTATTCTTGATTTGGGGTATCCGGTTGTGTGTAATGGTTCGGAAAACGCCGTCTGCTTTCAATGAAAGTCGGTTTATTTCTATAGCCATATATAATGAGTTTATCATGTCCGTATTTCTCAATGTTTCCATGTAAGTATTTTACAATTTGCCACATTTTAAATTTCTAGTTGAAATATATAAATATATATAATATATATATATTTATTATTTATGCATAATTTGTTCTGCTAAACTTTTGTAAATTTCAAACTGTTTGAACTTGCACTTGCAGTCTTCTAATAAAGTACAATAAAAATAAAATTAATAACTATCAAAATTCCATTTTGAATAAGCTAATAGATTACTAAGTAGGTAGGTAGGTATAGGCTGTTTACATATAATAAACTGTATTATCGAATACATAATTATAGTAATGTAAGTAAAATTGAAAAATAATTTTATAGGTACAATATACTTTTTATTGATTAAATTTCATATTTACTTAAATTACGAAGATTTTATAAACAAACATTTAGTGAAAAATCGATAATAGTATTATAAGTTTATAAAAAGTTTTTATCATACATAACAGTTATTGTAATTGTATATTGACAATATTATATTTATCTTCTTATTTAACAAATAATATATTTAATGTTAAATACATATTTTTTAATTGTTAATGATATTTTAAATTACCTATGTTAATTTAATATTATACTTTAATATTCTTAAAGCTTTAGTTTCGTTAAAAATGACGTTTGTTAAATGTATTTTTAATTATATTTATGGTCATTAATAATAGGTTAATATTATGATTGATGAAATTAGAATTAAAAAGAAAAAAATAATTATCAGAGAGTTATTAATCATATAAAAAAAAAACTATTACGTGTATATACCTTTTAATTTTTGAAATTCCATCAATTGCCCTGAGTATATAATATCGTTCACTGTTGAATATTCACCGTGACAAATTATTGTTAGTATTTTTTGGAAACTAACCACATTCGTTCACGAAATAAATTTCAATTGAAATATTGTGTATTGTGTACCTAGGTAATGCTGTATATTTTATTTTATTCAATAACCAAAATTAATATTATTACATTTTGGTTTTAATTAGGTTACAACAGTTTCTGGGAATATTAATATTTTATGTAACTAATTAAAAAGTACTAAACATAATATAGGTTTATTTTCGGTTAATCATCTTTTTATTAAAACAATCCAAATTCTATAAATAGGACCTCAACATATTGGAAAAACAAATTATATTTTTCTATTTGTTTTGATTGTTGAGTAGCTAATATAGTTGTTCAAACTTCACGACGTTTTTTTCGAGAAAATCCTCGGGAAAAGTTCCAAAAAAAAAATAGTGTCAAAAAACACGATCTCGAAAAATCTATAATTTTTTTTATGCTTTTGTCTACCTCACTTATAATGTTTTTTTAAATCAATTTTTTACGTCGGAAATTTAATATTTATTGCATAAGTTATTTTAATATGTTTATTGAATTCAAATACTTACACTATACTATTATAGTAATATTCCATTCCAATTTATTCCGTACACAATGTGCACTCCATTTGAAATGAGCGGATTTAATTTAATAGTTGCGTGCAAATACATAGGTATTCGCGACAACATAAGTATATTATTGTGTAATGATGAGCAGAAATAATGTAATAATATTTAAATCATTCGTGCACAATTTAGATTAGTTTCCAGACACGTGGCCGCGTACACTTTTTGCTATAAACGGTATACCTATTATTGAAATTAACATCAGAGAATAGCTATATTTCAATTTCGCGCAATTTCGTTATTGTGTGTTCTATGACTACTGTAGCATGACTGAACTTAATTTTGCAGCGCCAATGTTTGTTTGAATTTGTCTGTTAGGAAATACAAAATGCAAACTGTTTGGGATGTTTTATAAAAATATGTGAAATTTATTTAGTGAAAATTTAGTAGGTATTTTTTTCATTAATTTCGTATTCAGTTTTTAATTTATTAAACATTATATAATTATTGTCCATTGAACGTACGACACACAGACAGAAATAATAATACGCATTATATTGATGAAATATGTTTTCAAAAAGAAGTTTCATGTTTGATTCATAAAAATGTAATTGCATTAATCCGGGTTTAAAACAATCGGTTTACCCCATACACATATTTCAAATAAATAAAACCATTTAAATTGTTCTTAATTAAAAATTAATTGTCCATACATTTCAAATATAGATAAATTGGTGACGGGGAAAAATGTTTTAATGAAGAAGAGTACTTTTTAGATAAGAAGTTAAAAACTCTGTCGTATACTATGATATAAAAATATAAACATCTTATCAATATTTATTTAAATATTTATTTTACATCTTTTCTTATACAGGTATATTGCAAATTAATCTGTATTAGGTTATAATTTATAAATACTAAAAAAATATTTTTTTTTCTTATACCTCAAAAATGACTTATTTATGGATATATGGTTTTATATCTTCACCATGTATATGTCTTAATATACTCAATAAAATATATTTTTTAATCAATTTTCAGGATATTTTTAAAATACCCAGCTAATCCAGATTTACAATACGTCATATTTTTTTGTCACGCTCAACTTACGGCAACCGTATTACTGGGACTTTTATTTGGCAGTAAGGTAAAGAAAAAAAATATAGTAAAAATATACTTAGTTTGAGTAGTTTAATATAGCAAAAAAGCACGACCAATAACTCATTATTTATGAGTTTATTACAAAGTATTGTGATTATTATTTTTTATTTTTTAATCGATGAGCAATGGCGGATAATTTTATTATTGAGGGTAAAAATGTTTTTCACATACCTGATATGCTGTAGTTCTGCACTTCCGCCTTAAAATTTTGTTAAAGGTAATGTAAGAGTAATGTTACAAGCAATAAAAAAATTTAATTTTAGAAGTCTTGAAGTATAATTTATTAAATATTCAAATATATTTCTCAAGTTCAAAATAAAATATTTAATTTACATAGTTAAGTAATGCTTAACTGTTAAAATAATACATTTTATTTTTATTATTTTTAATTGAGTGTTATTACATCAATGGTATTGTTGTATAATTATCGTTATTATATACTAAAAATTTATATTATATTTGACTTAATCATTTCAATTATTAAGAAAAACAAAATTATCATTCAAAGGATTGCAACGAATACTGATAGTAAATTTTAACTAACGTTATAATATCAATCGTTGTAGAAACATACTAATCAACATTTAGGAGTTAAAACAATGCGTACCTTAAAATTATATTATTCATCAATATCAAAAGTTAAATTCTTTAATATTAAAGTAATTAATAATATTATAATTTATATTATTTTTACAGAGAAATATTTTTGAGGTCATAATATTATAATTTATTTTGTTTAATTCAATTCATTTGTTCATGTTGTCTTATATAATATGTTATCTGGAGAGAATATGGCGAAAATTATAAATAATTCTACTGATATAGTGATATATGTATAACTTGTAAAGAATTTAAACAAAAAAAAAATATACATAAAATAAGAAGCATTACAATTAAAATAAATTATGTTACTTTCTTTTTATTTTGAAATACGTGTGAATGCATGTTGATTGTTGGTACCTATTGTGTTAAATTAATTTCCTACAAAAATATTGTATTGAACTTATTCTATACAACTATATTATATTATGCTCATATTGTAGATATTTTTAGTATTTGTTTAACGCTGAAGAACAATAGATAATTTATAACAATTAAATATTTCAGTGAATAAATAAATAAAACCATTGACTGAGTTAAATTTCATTACTATCCAATAAACACACATTTTTCAGTATTTATCACCGTATTATTAAACATTTTAGGTAATATTACAACACAAGGCAATAATATAAAAGAACGCTATCTCTAAAAAAAAAAATATATTTAAGTTAAATACATAAATACAAAAACCTATGGACAAGGACACAAATTGACATTGAAAACAAAATAAACATAAACTATTTTAGACACAAACGGCGTAGGCTTTTTAGTTTGATGATTACAGATATAAAAATCCATACGGAAAATAATAATTCAGGTAAACCTTTTTAATAAACATGATATTAAACTGACAAGGCACTTACAAACTAAATATATTAGTCTAAGTACCTTTATTATTATCAAAATAATCAAATTAATACACATGAAGATTAATGGTAAATCAATAGATACACTGTTATACAGTTTTAATAGTAACAATTTAAAGGTATGATCGATATATTCTTATGTAATAATAAAATATGGACATAAAAACAAACAAAACGGTAGTTTGTTTTTGTTTTCCTCGCCTCAGTAAGATGTTATTATTCTATTCCAATATCCAATAAAAACGTAGTAACGTGTTACACATAGTTTGGAAAAAATTCTCTCAAAATAAAATTTAATCAAAATTTAAAACCGTTCGGAATTTCATCTCGGATATTGGGACCGCATAGAAACTATTGAGAAAATACAAAAAAAAAAACAGTTTATAAAGTACAAAATGTAACGGTATCGAATGAGAAAAATGAATATTAAAATATTTGTACTAGAAAATTATTTCTGTGATTTAGAATATTATCTTTAAATCAATACACAAATATTGTTTACACGTATTTCCTACGTCTATAAATGTATTTCATTTAAACTCGACTTATGTAGAAGTAGTAAAGTGGTAACTAACTTTGATATAGGAACGCCATCGATTAAAATTTACTACAAATCCTATAACAATAAACGTAAACGTTTAAAGATAATGGCAATTTAATTTTGTTTTTGTATTTTATTTTTGTTCGATAATGATGTTTTGCAAGTACAAAAATCATATTATGTATTATAGTTACGCATGTGATATAAAATATTATAATACATGTTATTCAAACTATTTTTTTTTTGTTTTGCTAAAAATTATTGGTTTATGACTGCAGGCTTAATTACCTACGAGCGTATACCGAGAAGAATATATTATTATTTCCCCGATGACCAATTATTTTTGCATCGTTTTGTTAATCTGTACATATGCATATTGTATAAAACTACATTTTAATTAACTATTTTATTTTATTCCTCCTAAAAAATACAAGGACAATATAAAAATATAAACCCATTAAACAATAGTAGTAGCATTTTCCTCGGTCACATTTCAGTCCGTAGATGTACCGCTGTCTATTTTGTTTCAAATATATATTGTTTGTTTAAAGTCAATTAAAAAAATTATAACACTGTTTTTATCAACATTTTTTTTTATCGATTGTATTACTATTTAATATGTTATGTAGTAATAATTGCTGATATGATTGTATACGTGTTGTGTACCTACTTCATAAAGTATACATTAAATTTATTTTTATTTTAGTTTACCAAAATAAAAGCAAATAAGCAATAATTAAAAATTAATATAAACATTGTATCGATTTATTTATAAAATAAATTAAAGTTATATTCTATACGTTTTATTTGACTATCAATGGAATTATTCAAAGTTTATATTCATAATTTTAATATAATGCCAAAGTGAAAGATTTTTTTGAAATTTATTTAATAATATCAATCGTAAACGTATAAAATATAGTTAATTATTTTTGGATAAACAACTTCAATTAATTTGTTACTTCAAATATTTAAGAAAACGTGCAACTTTCACTTGCCGTACATCAACTAATATTAAGTATTTAAGTTTAAGGTATTTAGTATACATTTTTTGCTTGTTTATCTACAGGCTTTGATAATATACAAAGGCGAACATAAGGTGGAAGAGACGTCTTCTCATAAAATAACTACACAAAAGCTGAAGTTCAATAGCAAACAAAAACATTCTGATCCGTCGTATGAAAGTATAAGTGACAACAAAGAAAGCACAGAACTTCAGGTACTGAAAACGCTGAATAATATATACATTTAATAATACAATAAACATTATTGTAGTTTAAACTTTAAACGTATTATTGTTTAAAATAGTTTTCTCGCAAGTTTTATTAATAAATTTGTTAACATTTATAAATTACTATTATTAATATAACGAGAGAAACGTGAGTTTAATATAATACTCATTAATCGCATTCAGACAACGTAGATCAACTACTACTGATGTTATAGTACATGCCTCAAGCCCTAAGTGGAAATAGTATAGTCTGTTCTATTAATTATATTTTTCGACTTTACCGGTTGAATTGGTTAGTCCCTTTCATATCAGACCAAATATAATATTTTTTCTAACCTTAAGAGCTAATCAGAATAATCATTTCACATATTCTTTTCTAAAATTTAGAGCTTTCGAGCATTACCGGTGGTTATTTTATCCATTTTCGTAGATATTCTTACTATCGGTGTCGTATAATTGTACCAACCAACAGTATTTCGATTTTAAGTCTTCAGAAATAACTGGCTTTTACTCATAGACATGTTTTTTTTTTTAAATTGTGCCAATAAATTATGAAACTAGGCAACAAATAAACCGGAATAGTGTAATTTTAATAATTGTATTTGGTGTACATCACTGTACCTATAAATATGGTCTTGTTTAATATTTACTTTGAAATTTAAGAGATAAAATCATTTTAACCTTTTTTAACTGTCATCACATTCAATCATACCTATTACCTTGTTTTATTATCCCGATCAACAAAAACCCGAAAAGTATTATTTTAAGGACGAAATAATGATTCGATTCCTTGAACAATGATTGTCTTGGTATAATATTATATAGATGTTAGGTATAGTACGGTACTCATTTATACTTGTTGAGTTATTCTTAAAACAGATATGATTAAATTATTTGATTTTATCTTGTAGTTTTTTGTAGGTGCATATTATATTATATTTTAACCATCTAGAAATCGCAACATTAATTTTAATGAAATATTTCTTTTATATCCATACGTCTTGTCAACCTTTACAATTTTATGAACTTTCCGTTAAATTCCGTGGATCGGCAATAGTTAATAGCTCTGTTAATTCCATTAAATTAATTTTATTTAATCAAACATTAATACGTTATTACATTATTACAATTAATGACTGTTAATTACTTGTAAATGTTATGTAGGTATGCAATGTATAAAGTATAAACTAAAACCGTTTATTTGTATTACGATTGGACAATTAGATACATTAATATGTTGAACAGTGTTAATTTCGTCCATGATATACTTACAGGAAATTCGGATCTTAAGAACTACCATAGAGAACCTCATAGAAGAGTTTCTCAAGTGTGGACCAGCATATTCAGACTATGTGTTGAAACTACAGGCCATGTTGGAAGTGATGAAGAACTCTAAGCTGGGCGAAAATGAAGAATTACAGCAGAAATTGGCATTGAGCAATGGCTGTGTGATCAAAGT
Source organism: Myzus persicae (assembly GCF_001856785.1). Classification (NCBI taxonomy): domain Eukaryota; kingdom Metazoa; phylum Arthropoda; class Insecta; order Hemiptera; family Aphididae; genus Myzus; species Myzus persicae. The sequence goes on from NW_019104044.1 coordinate 1,201,151, forward strand.
GGACAGCAATAAAGACGAATCATGTACAAAAAGAAATTAGGTTACATTTTAAATTTATGATGAGACGGTAATAATTATTTTAACTGTGTTATTGAAGTTAAATAGTGGCTCAACACATCGAATAGTAATTTTCCGTCGTTGTATCTGTGAAATACTTTTTCATTTGTGTTCTTAAGTTTTTATTGTTCATTCAAGTTGTGTTCGATTCCACTGTTTGGTTTTTCGGCATTCAATATTAGTTTTTAGATTTTTGATGTTTTAGTGATAACAACTGAACCAGTAGCAAAGGATATTATGTGAAGATTTCACGCCTATGAAGATAGTCTTTAACCTTGAATACATTTCATCAACCTGATGCAAAATGGTTTTATTTTGTTGTGACCAGATGTAAAATATTTGGTATATCTGATTCAGACAAAAAAAATAATTGCAGTTTAGTCATATCACATTACACACTATATTATGCCTATTGAGTTTTAGTTACTTACCTTTTTAATACAATTGAAGTACGGTGAAAACCATTCTATAAAAGCAATTTATTCGATAGTTGAAATATGCCGAATATCATGGAGTTGTTTTGTTTCATACTAGGACATTTGTGTTTTTTTAATGATATATTATTATGTAATCGTTTATAGGACACTACTTATTTCTAGTACCTACCTACCTACCAATACTTTTTTATATTAATAACTATATTTCTATTTGTTATTTAATTGTTACAGTTAGAAGTGTATTTATTTGACTTATATTAAATATGAAGTAAATATATTGTATACTTTCCTTCTAAAATATAAACCTAAAAAAATGACAATATATAATGTATTATACTAATTTATAGTCGGAAAGACCCAACTTAAACCCGCATTGGCAAAATTACACTTTATTAAGAAAGGAATTGAATATCAGTTATTATTTTAATTTTGGTCCACAAATGTGTATAATTTGTAACCAACAAATACGCAAAGCTATTATTAATTGGAAAAAAAATGGTACGAATAAATAACACAATATTATCTTCATAATATAAAATCAATATAAATAAATATCTATCATATAAAAAATAATTTTTCACCTGGTACTTTATCACATTGTCGTAAACATCGTGATAATATAGACATACATATTTTAAAAATTAAATTTAATACCCAACTAATACTATCAATGATACCTAAGATCATAAAATTGATAAAATTACTATTAATTATTTACCTACTTCAAAAGTCTGTATGTAACCAATAGATAGTTTCGATCTGCTGTAACAAAATAAAATGTATAGGTGAATATTTCTAAATAACTCATGACAAGTTTGATGAAACTACAAATGCGTATGGACAAATGGTTTTCTATGTAATAATTCTTACTTTCAGGTAATAATTATTTGTGTAACGTTTAATATTATCCATCTTTTAATTAGTGTCCCGATAATTTGAAAGAAAATACCATTTATACGATTAATTTTAACCCGCCATAATTTTTATATGGCAGGAACTCATATTTTATTTTATTACTACTGGTACGATAATTATTACTGAAATTGAAAACCAGTATAAAATATTTATGATAGGTCAACCTTCTTTTATAGAATTCTATTAAAATATTTGACCCACCACTGATCTTTTAAGTGTTCTAAAATGCTTTCATATTCCTATTTATTAAATTACATTAAAACATTTAAAACAAACAGTATTTTACATAAATTATAATTGATAATTTAATATCATAAAATACAATGTAAAGTATATTATTTTTGACATCTATTTTGGCAAGTTGTACTATACAACTTCAGAATTGAATTGATATATTTTGTTATTTTTTGATGTACATTTGAATCAAATCGTGTTTACATATCCTTAATAATTCGTCTCTGCCTTTTACATCCGCTGTATCATGACATACGCTCCACGCATTATAATATCATTGCAAAATATTTTTCATTCAAAATTTCATTCGGAGTCCATAGTACTTTTTTCATTTCAATATTATACGCCACGCGCCTCGAGTAGAACCGATATATTATTTAAAAATGTAAATTGTTCGCTAAAAAACATAACAATATAATATTGTATGTATATCATTTACACGTATATATCACAACAATAACGCGATGTGTATAGTCGAATAAAACGATTAAAGACTACCGACGGAACAATGAGATACATTGTTTCATTGTGCAGCATTCGATGAGTGGTTTTGCTGATTTTCCGTAATATTTGTCACACAAATTCGACGGGCACACCTCTTACGGTCTTATTTGCGCTAGCCTTATTCGAAATTAATCTGCAGTGCACTGCGCCACATACACATAAAAGGTAGCTCGATAATATGACACGGATCCGAAACAACGACATTAATTATTCTCTCCCAACGTTTTCGGGGGAGGGGAGGGGAGCGAAGGGGAGGGGAGAGATTGATAATTTATTAGAAACGAACAGAAAACAATTTTCCAAAGCCGTTCACGCCGATGAAATAATAATGATATGGTCAACAGTCTGGTACGGTTTGGTCTCCGCGTGCGTCGAACGCTTCGGATGATCGTCATCGAGCGATTCGTGAGAGTCGTTCGTTTAATAATAATAATTCGACGACAACTACACCCCCATCCCCCTCCCCCCTCGTTGGGGAAACCTTTCCTCGTGGAAACGTCTCCGAGACACGATTAGCTCAAAAATCCCATATTTTAGTTTAAATATGCATAAACGTCTTGAACGTAATTTATGACGAAACGCATTGCGCTCTTTATAACAACACCGCCGCCGCCGTTGTCACACGGTTTTTCTATTTTTCTCCCTTTTTTTTTTTTATTTTCTTTTTGTTTTACGCGTTTTCCCCGTCACACAAATGACATAATAAAACTCGACGTGTTTGCGACGCTGCTGTAATTAACACGCGATCGTTCGTCCTCCAGACGTGTCGAGGTCGGCTCGATCGAAAATCAAACTGCACCGGACACGCGGAGAAATCACAAGAACGTGTCAATGTCAATTTCGCCCGTCATATATTATTGTTTGCTCCGGCGGTGGTAATCTATCTTCGGCCAGTGGCAAAGGCCTGATGTATGGCGTACACACCTATGTGCGTATTATTATTGATAATTGCATCACGATACACGTGAGTATCGAGTAATTCTACCTACGACTTCGATCGAACAATAAAATATTGCCTCTGACTGTTTCCCATTTATTTTTTCTCCGCGATACTATTCCGACTGTTCTCAATTAGAAATCTCCAAGTGACATGACAACAAGGTAATTCGGTTATTTTTATGATTTCCAATTATTCAGTACATTTTTGATCATTTCATCTCAGTTTTTATAGCATTTTTTTTCGTAAGTTCGATTCACTTTTCACTCCGCTCTAAAAATAAAAATATTATGTTATATCATTGAACCCAGTCCAAATGTCCAATTCAGCAACAATTGAACTAAAAAAATACCAAACAATCATAGAGATTTCGTTTAACATTTTACATTCATTTTTAAAATTCTTTGCTATTCAAATATAATATAATAATCTATTTTCGTATTATCTGCCTGAACAGTAATCGTGTACAAATGTGATGATCGATTATCGAAGCTTGTGATATCCAAAAAGTTTCGAAACCTAATTCGATTTGTCAATATTGGCATTGTCTTATAACAAAAAAAAAAAAAAATATTTAACAGAAAAAAAATCTCACAATAAGTATTAAGTACTCTTCTATTGCAAATAATATATAGTAGTGCAATTAAAGCTATTTTAACGCAATCTCAATAGTTAATAAATAATATTATTATCTTCAGCCGTTGGTTTTCACCGATAAACGTAAAACTTTCGTCTCTCGCAATATCTGTTAAACAAACGTTTTACTTGCTATTGGATGTCCAACAATCCAATAAACATGTACCTACCTGCAGATACCCATTCAATTCAACAATAAATTAATATGTATTATAAACCGTAGACTTCGGTTCGTTTCAAATATATAATATTGACCAACGGCGACGAAATTAGTTATTGTCTGATTGGTTTTTGTTGTTTCTCCGGCGACGTTCGTTCTTGTGTTTGTTATTGGTGTATACTATCTGTATATTTCGCGAGCATTCTAATGGAAAACTCGGTAGGTACAAAAAGAAAAAGGAAAATAAAGAATTACTTAACGAAAAAAACAAAAATCGACAATAGTTTCCTATTTTTTTTCTCCGGATTTGCAGTACGGTGACATTTCACGCTACAGATACTACTTAAGTACCGTATTCGGGACAGAAAATTGAAACAAAAAATCCATATCTTTAATATTTTGAGAAGGTGTCTCAAAAAAGAAAGCGTGGTTTTGTCTACAGACGTATATTTGCTTGTGTTTTGTTCATACAATACATTTTCCTTCTATACCTACGTGGACAAATAATATTATTGTAAAACTTATTCCAAAAATCCTATTTGTAATTATTATTATAATATATTTTGTTATTTGTTACACAACTATCGTGCAAATGATGTATTTCAACTACTGAATAGTATTGCACATAAATAATAATTAAATATAAAATATAACGATACAATTAATATTTTAACAATTTTTTTTTTTAATGTATTGAATAAGATTGTAGTATATTTACAATTATATGTACTATATCCAATGGATGAAAAAAAAGAAGATTTTACTGGTTTTAGATTGATTGTAACATATTATTAAAAGTTAAATTACCATTGCTGGTTGTATTTTATAGACATTTAGAAAACTATTAAAAACCAGTTTCCTAAGAAATTATATTGTTATATTATATTCTCGTAATAAACTATATTGTAATTTACAAAATATTTTGTACTTATTGGAAAAAAAAAGTATTTCGACAAGCCTACTTAATTGTTTGTGTTATTGTGAATTCAACAAGCTGTATTATAATGTAATAATTGTGAAGAAGTGGACTAATAAAATATATAAAAAAAAACAAAATCATAATATAATTTTTAATATTGTACCTAATAAACTTACGAGATTCGCCGTATCGTTTCCGCTGTAAAAATCAACATATATTATATACTATTGTAATATACCTAACACACACAGTATATACGTATTATATTATTTTTGCACATGGGTAAGTACCGTTTGTAGCAGCGTGCGAAATTAAATTCTTTCGAAATAACGGTGGTCATAAAATGATCACACATTTTTTTTTTTTTTATGTGAAACGTAAACGTCACATTGATCGTCACTAGTTAATCATGATAGCCGACAACTATGCTGTATAGGTATATCGAGACGTCACTCAATATTCATTCTCACCCCTGTCTTTGGTGCTCTACCAGTACTGTAATATTATATTATTTTAACGCATCAGCGTAATAACTTTCAACCATTCGCATTATGAACAGCTTAACTATAGGTATCTATAAAATAATAGTTTTTTTTGGGTATCTACTACTACTTAGTTAATACTTCGGATGAGTTATGCTCTGGATAAGCGATTGATGTAGCTTTGTTTTGTATAATATTATAATAGCTTAGTTAAGTTTATTATGTACTTCGCTCGTACAAGGATAGAAAGAAAACGGTAGAAAGCGAAGATACAGTGATGTGGGAAAATTAGGTAAAAATTTAAAACACGACGATGATAATCGCCAAGAGAGGAAAGCGAAAACCTGCAGAGAGTTCTCTGCAGAATCATTAGTCGTGACATACTTCTTATATATTATTGTATATAAAGACTATAACGCCTAAGTTTTTGCTGTATTTCATTATACTATGTCTACCTAGACGATAAGCTATTCAGATACTTACTATTGAACGAAAAAAAAAAATACTGAAGTCGGTATAATATTACGAGCAGAACTAAAGAAAATAACATATTAATTGAAACACACACACAAAAAACAAAACAAATAACAAATGATAAATTCATTAGACCTCTGTCCTACTGCGTGGAAAAAAAACACCGCTGTATAATAATATAATACATTCCCGCGACCGTAGAATAGTTGACAAATGGCTTAAATATTTTAATAATACTATGTGGAACTGAATTTCCGCGTATTTTTTGTCGGCCAGATAAATCGCCGACGAGGCACGGTGTATTATTATTTTATATCGGTTTATCACCGCTCGGTGTAATCACGGCGGATTGCCACCGTTATTGTTGCCATCGGGATCTCATGTATCACCGTGTGCCGTGCGATGGGTTTGGTCGATCGAAAAAAATTTCGAGTCATCGAATCTGAGTGTCGGTTTAAGTCGCTGACGAACGGGAGGAGAGTGAAAATAAAACGCTACGCCGCCCGCGAGATCGTATAAAAAACAAATAAAACATCGTTAAAGAAACCATTCGTCGTCGTTGTCGTCGTCGTCGCCGCACTTTGACGAGGAAACAATAATAGGAGGTACCCCGTCCATCCATGTATATGTTGTACAGAACACATTGACACAGTTAGGGTAGTTACGTGTGAAGGGATAACAATAAAAAACACACACTGGCTGCAGTAATACATTACAATAATATGCGAAGGTATATACAGGGTGTAGCAGAAAGAACTGACTAGTGCAATAACTTTTGATATAATCAATATTTTGAACTTTTTTTTTGTAAATATATAATTTATAATCACTTGCTCTACACGTTTAATAAAAAACAATTATTTTTATTTTTTAATACTGAATATAAACAATTTCAAATTAAACTAATTTTTTTTTTGGATAAATTTGTGAATCTGATTATAGGAACAATTTTGACGGTAAAAACATTTATCTAAGTCGAGTAGTTTATTTTTTAGAATTTTTTTAAAATATCAATATTGTTTTGATTCAATTCATTTGGAACGTAAAAACTTTTTTCAAAATATAATTTTACGAAATTTACTGACAAGAGTATATTTCTTAAATTATTTATTACTCATATAAGAATAACAAATTTTGTCCTACATTAAAGTATGACATCATTTTTTTTTTTTTTGGTCAGATCTATCTGTTACAGCTTGTATATAAATATTTTTTTCCCACGATGTAAAAACATTAAATTGCATGTACATCACACGCTCATAATATATTATTTTAATGTTATTAAATTATTATCACCGGATAAAATCGTGTTGTCACAGGGCCCTGTGCCTCTGTTCGTATAGTAATATCAGTCATATGCATCCATTATGGCAGCTGTAAATAATATAACAATATGTGAACGACAATGTTTTGAAGTGTAACCTCTCAGAGTACAAAAATGCGCCACCGCTGACAATATGTCATTCCTCGCAAAAATTGAAGTTAATACAAATAACAGAGGCAACGCGATCGATAAATGGCGTGACAATCACATTATTGTTGTATACCTGTTACAATAAACATTATCATTTTTGCTCTCTCTAGACTGCGTGTTTCCAATCATTTCTTCTCTGTCGTGTCCTTTTCCCGGATGACGTTTTTTTTTTTTTTTTAATGAACAATATTTTTGTAAAATATGGTCTATTTTTCTCGTAGGTAGGAACATAATATAACGATAATATTATAATATACGTCTGATAGTCTGTACTGACTTTTTATTCGGTACAACATTGTTATCATCAGACCATACAGTAATGTGAAAATAATGAATTTTCGCCATTCATATCATGTAATTGACACATCGAAGTTCGTTTTTTTTCACAGTCTGCAGTAATAAGTACGTTTTTTTTGTTAGTTTTGAATGCATATTAAGTAGATTGGAGGTACACATAAATGGTGGTAAAAAAGTAAGTGCAACCATCAACTGGGAAGGAGGTAAACACCTAGTATTTATTTTATTTATGACGGAATTCGTCGGTATCATATTATTATGTTGTGTATTTTACTCGGCGTAACGGTGGTTATTGTCATTGGAGTTCTGGATACAAACTAGGAATCGAACTTTGGGTTTTCGAGATAACGAAGCCAATTGTACTTATCTCGGAGAAAATTAAATATATTATTATTATATTTATCTAGATATTCGGGAAGAAAATAAAAAAGTCCACATGATTTAACAGTGCAGGTATGAATCGGTACAATATAGCTTATTTGACATAGACAAATCTGTAAACCAATGTTTTATCATGCTCTTGTTGGTGATTAAGTAATGACTTGATATTTTGTATAAGAAAAACGAGTAAGCATAGGTTGGGTTAAGCTAAACAGGAAAACTGTACTCTTCGAATGTGAAATTTCTTATCTTTCAATTGCTGTTGATTTTTGAGAAAGTAGTAAGTTAATTGATCTAGATATTTGATTATATAACCGTAATATGTATTGGTGTGAGATATTGAAGTAATATATTGTATTATAGATGACTGTAATATTATTGGAATTTTAGTTTAGTTAGTCTAATTGGGGTTCGTCATAATATTGTTATCCATCTATCTATATATTTTATCAAGTTGGACGATATTCAAATGCGTACCTATCGCATTTTATTTTGGTTTGTTGTGAATTTGCTTATATTGAAATAATATGTCAATATGTGTGCTATTACATGTATATGATGAAATATCTTCTAGTTTTTACCAAGTGCGCACTTAAAGCAGAAAAATATTCTTATACCTCCCTTGGCGTCATGGCTTTATTTTGGATACAATGGTATTCGAAAATAGTATTTTATTTTTTATTCTACACAACACCAACTAAAATAAAATTATAATATGTACTTAAATTCATCAAGTACCCGATGTTATTATTTGACTCAACTCGACTCCCATTGTTATCGCACCATAGGTTATTATAATTCAAATTCAACAATAAACATGTACGATACAAGCCTGGGCATAACCAAGTTAAAAAGTTAAAGTTAAGTTAAAAATTGAGTTAATTTTAACTTTTTAAAATTTAGTTTTCATTAACTTAGTTTTTAATTTAACTGAATTCTATTGGTATACACTTAATAAATAACGAGTTACTTTTAATCAAATCCAATTTCGTTCATTTATAAATAATCAAATAATAAATATAATAAAATTATTATTGATGATATATACTGCATATTAAACATATTATTTTTATTATTTTATACCATATTACTAGCTGCATATAACAAATTTAAAAAATAATAATAAATAACTGAACTTAAGTTAATAAGTTAATAATTATAACTTTTCAAATAACTTTTAACTTAACTGAGTTTAAAAAAATTATTATAACTATTAACATTAAGCTTTTTAAAATGTTTTCTTTCAACTTAATTTAACTCAGTTAAAAATTATCATTAATACTTGCCCCGGCTTGTTACGATGTAATTATATATTTATATGTTTATATTTCGGTGATATGCTCTCTATTATTCAAGTGTCAACATTTGAATTTAAATGTGTTTTGTTTTTTCATTGATCTAGCTTTTAACAGAGAGTTGTTATAGACCAACAGTCACATGATGGTAAAATATCGGTTATCAAGTATATTATATATAGTTATTAACTAATGGTAATGACTAAAGTGAGAGATAACTTAAAAATATAATACAATGATAAAATTGTTACATATTAATCATAATAGTTACAGTGTTATACACCCTGCATTTGTAATAGGCAAGTTATATATTACAAACCCATAATTTAATCATTAGGGTGTACATATGATTGAATGCAAGCATTTTACCTCCAACATAATATTATAGTAATGACGTTAGTGATATAAATTCTAGTTTAATGAATATAGTATAGATATACTATCCAATAAGTCAATAAGACGTCTGGCGGTAAGGTGGTTGCAATATCGACGAATATTCGTTTACGAGTAAAACCGTCTGAGTTCTCACTTCTCAGATTCAGCAAGATGGGGCCTGGATTCTTAGGAACATTTCATAGGAAACTTCTTGTACATTCTGCAAATAGCATTGTTGTTGATTAGTCGTAAATTATCATTAGTAGTATTAACCCGCATAATAGGTAGTAGTACGGAGTAATCTAGCACACATTCACACACACATGTCAGATAACAATTTTGTTAAAAGTTTTTATTTTTTACTCAAACAGACAACTTTAGTGCGAACAATACGTAGCAACGATTATGTCGGTTTGATTTAAACAAAAAGTGTACAGCAATTAAAAATGTGCCTCGATTTTCTCTTGTACATATTACGGAAAATCCTAATATTTTTTTCAGAACAAAAATCGTGATAATTTTCGATGGTTATTGGAATTAGAAACAGTATTTGTTGACAAAAAAAAAAAACGATTATTTATGAGACCCTACTACTAATTGGTCTAAAAATAGAAAGGAAAGATCTTACAGTTTTGGTTTTTTGAATGTTACAACTAGCTTCTTATATTATGCTCAATGAAATGACAATATAATATAATTAGATACTAAACTTACTATATGAGAATTTCATAAAATAAAATGATTTAAGTACACAAATTGTTCACGAAATTGTAATCGTAGTGTTGTATCAAATATAAAAGGGTAAAAATGCTCAATCTTATTGTATAGCAGGCTACAGAAAGTTAGAAAATTCTGAAATTAGAAAGTATTGCACCTTAAATTTTAGTATCGGAAAGATGCCGCTTTGGACCGCTTTGTTTTATTTTGCATTCCGATACCTAAGGACAGTGCCGTTCTCTTTTGGTGTGAAAAGAGGGAGTGTTAAGAGGGAGGGGGTTGACCAACTCCACTAGATTTTTGATGTTTAAGTTAGAGTCGGGAAAATCGTAATTTGTTTTACACATTCTAATCGATTTACTTGACCATCCTGATATTTCTTCCATTGCACATTCAAGGATTTTGTAAAATTATTATTTGAGTTTACACAAATACTTACTAAGTACTTACTGACAATATGTTATAACACAAAACTTCTCACGCAAGTAACTCTATTGTAATCGGATACTTATTAATTTGTCGATTAAGATAATACGTTTATAGTTTTTGAACGATGTAGTTCTAAATTTAATATCTTCTACCGGGAACGAAGCACACAGGTATGTTTAATCTATTAACCATAGAGCAAATGTATCTAGGGTTTTGGCCCTTTTATAATAAACTTTTTTTTTATTGCTGTCTCATTTTTGTGCTTATGTCTTCTATCAAAATTAGTCAGATTAAAATTAATGTTAATTATAACTTTGTAACAAACATTACAGGCATTTATTAAATCATTTTACACTTTTAAATGTATTTTTGTAATGGATCAACTATTTCAAAAAACTAGAAATAGACGAATATAATTTCAAATATTGACGATAGACGATTTTCATTTGATCGATAAAACTTGAAAATTGTATGGAAAGTTCCACAGAAGTTGTTGTTACAGGAAATTTAAAAAATAAATTGACCGAAAATAAATAATAATTTTGTCATAAGCCTACTTACTGAGTGACCTTTTATTAGTTTTTTTTTTTATTTAGCATTTTTTTTACTACTGTATATAATATATATAAACAAACTAAATACTTATAAATTATAATATAATATAAGTAACGTTTTTTCAAATTGTTTTTCTTCAAATTGATTGGTCTACCCCCACCGGTGAATTGTCCATCGGGCTGACCCACTAACACTGCACTACTATATAGTCGTGTACGATAACAATATATCGATATTATAGGTGCTATATTATAATATCAAATTATTAATATGGGTAGATTACGCAGATAATTAGACAACTCCAGTAACTGGTAGACTGAAATCGGAGTAATAAACAGTTATTACTATATGTATACCTAAAAACATCTTTTTTTAAACATTTTTTTTTGAAAAGAATGAATCACTGATTGGCACGGCTCAGCCTATACTACGACTGTGCTACTACGTGACATACACGCTTTTTGAAGTGTTCGTTGTAAACATTTGAACGTTTTTTGATTTAAGAGTCATAGCCTTTATAAAGTACCTAACTAATTGTGTATGACCAGTTGAAATTACAACTTCAACAGTTTTTTTTTAATTTAGGTAATTTCATCGTTGGTGCTGCAAAAGTGTGATGAATAAATTGTTAATATTTGTATCTTCACGTGAGAAACTCAAAAAATAAATTAATGTCAATGAATGATGTTTTGTTGTTTTTTCTCAGAACACAAACTTTTGTAGGCCCTTCTTAGTTCTTATTGTGTTTTTTTTTTCTTTTAAAACATCAAATTAATCGTTTTGGGCACCTACTAGAAATTTTAGAATTCTTTATCTATATGACTATAAACAAATTATATGTTCACTCGTTCACTGTTCAAACACAATCATGACATAAAATTATATTAGAATTATTTTCGGAAACTTCCACCATTTCGGTATATAGGTACTAAGCACATAACACGAGACATTAAATCTCTATAAATTATAAGCGTACTATGATTATAATATTTTATAGTTTTTAATGACTATGCACACGGTGGCCTTATGCATATTTTAACATTTACCAGTTAGTAAATGGTAAGCCTACAGTAATAAATAATAATACGACGTATATTATTATTATGAGTAAATGTTTTTCGTACCACTGGTTCGTGAACGATTAAATGGAAATAACTTATGGCAAATAGCGGAAATACCAGTGACTTGAGCAGCTGTGTTGGTGAGCATTGAAATGGAAAATCTTGCAAAATATTAAATAATTATATATTAGAATCTTTGAAAATCAAGACGAACCGACGACGCCCAGCGTTTTGTATACAATAAGAGCTTGACGGTTAAATACATTTTTTTAACGAGGAAGTCAAAACGAAAAATGTTCGTTGAAGGTAGTAATTTGCGAATTAAAACGAGCTGCACAATATTTTTCGGTGCACAAAGGCAAAGTCTTAAACGTGTGAGTGAATTTCAGTTTATATTTTATTATGTGATCCATTAAGAAGTTTCTACACTCATAACTTCCTAGTTTTAATTTTTTTTTAAATATTCTTTTTAAATAAATGGATGTCATTTTAAAATAATATTTATTATTATTACATTTATTATTTAATATATATTTTAAGTTTTTACTTTTTTGAAAGACACCATGGTGTTAGATTAGATTGGACAACACTATATTTGTTCCGTACCATTCTGTTCCGTTCATCAAAACTTTAAATGCTTATATTATAATAACTACCTAATAGACTATTCATCCCAAATATTGATCTTTACAAATTGGAATACTCCAAATAACATCATGAATATGAAGTAAAAAAAGTATAGTGTCATTCATCAAAAATAAAATTGAAAACTTAAAAATGTATAAAAATTAACAATAGAAAATAGTGAAAAATGCAGAAATATTGTATTGAATTGTCATAAAATATCTTATGCGCAGTACTTAATTCACTTTATTATTATTATATGCGCTCGGTAGACAGTAAGTACTTAGAGTATTTCATGTCTATTTTTTTTTCTAAACAATATTTCAATGAATCAGTTATTTTGTTTTCACTGCAGAGTTCAAACTATGAGTCTATAAAGCATGTGTAGTTTAATTGCATTTAATACAACATGTCGATACGCAAGATCTTATTTTCAATGAAAAAATACTTTCAGAAGTCTTGTATGGATCAAAAATAAGTTTTAAGCAACATAAAACATATACTATGCTTAAAAACAATTGTATACCAATATGATTAACCGGACCTTTGATTTCGATGTGTTTGAAATTGGTGTTCATGCTAATGAACATCCCCTTTTGCAGGAAATAGTTTTGGCACATGAAATTAATTTGGTTTTTCTTTGTTGTGAATACCATGCAATCAACAATCGAAAAATTGCGTTTAATTACAATCGTTTGATTATAAATATACGGTATTCAGTTTTATGAACGGGATTAATAAACTAATTCTTTCTTATTGTGTTAATATTAAAGACAATACAAATAATTTAAAAATAATTTTATCACAATAAATTACACACAATCAGTCAGGGAGTATACGAAAAAATGTACAAAGTTGTAAAATTTAAAATATTTTATAATATAGCTATCACGGACATTTTAAAATACAAGAGATGTATTCAATAATAATTATGAACATGTAACGTTCGATTGAAATCGTAGGTTTTGTTGGTATGAAACAATTCACCACGTGCATGCGACAATTTTATTACTTTAATAATAAATTGATCTACCCGTGTGTGGGTATGCCGAATGAAATAAAACATCAACGTAGATATCATTGTTGCCATACCATTTGCGGTTAAGCTCACCATAAAATCAGTCAACAAAAAAACTTTGCTCAATGAAAATCATAGTTTAGTGAATGTTTTCTCTTATTTGACACAAATGAGCAATACATAAAAAAAAAATCAACTGATCTAAATGAAATTTAAAAGTACAACAAACATTTACAAAATCTTTTTTTCATTAATATTTGCGCCTTTTTAATAATTTATTTTTAGAAAATAAATATCGTTCGCTGTACGTTATGTTCGTAATAGTTGCTTATTGTATTTGTGCCCAAATATGCTTATTTAATTGTAAAATTTGTAGTTTACTTGTTGTTCTAAAATACCTACTAATATAATATTATTATATACATAAACATACCATGGTGTATTTAAATTCTAAGTTAAGTTTTTATTATAAGTTCTAAGTAAATTGCATTTCAATTAAATTCATCACAACTGTGACTTTTACAAACATTAAAATTGTTTTAATTTATAATAGTATATGTTTTTTTTTTATTCATGTTCTTAAATCTGTTCTCATTTTATAGATATTATGTAGGTTTACTATATTTGAAAAAAAAATTAAAACCTAAAAAAATATGACATGGAATTATTAGGTTGTTTGAGAAGCACCGAATAGGTTAATTAATTTTAAGACAATTATAATCAGTTTTTACATAATTATCATTGTTGATTGAGAACATAATTAACGTATATCCCAGTAATCGATTTAAAACTTGAATTTTTTTATTCATAGAAGTGATTGCAAAGGCCTACATAAAATAGTATTACAGAATTTCGATTTGACGTCTATTCGTTTCATTTTTATCACCGTTATTTTATCGCATCCCTTCGATGATCGGATTTCCTGTTGCAAAAGCACGACTGCGTTTTTTCTACATCCAAAGGCGATCGTGTACGCTTTTTATAACAGCACATCTCTTATAACATCGATCGCTTTTAGCATTTTTATCACGTGTTGTATATAATTCTTTATTATAAAAATACAATTCTTTCGGTAGAAAATTAATTTAACGAATTTACTGTTTAAAACATTATTTATTGATAATTTACTAACAAATGTATCATCAATATTATTATTACAATTTATATTTACTTTTATAACATTTTTTTTTCTTTCAATCTGTTAATTCTAACTTTTTAAATGGATTGTAACTATGGCCCAGATGTTGATTTCCTAAAAAAAAATATTACCTAAAACAATTAATTTATCAACTGTTAGGCCATAATAAATTTTTTAAGTACAATATTGTTATGATATCAGTTAAAATTTACAAAACTATAAACTAGACTAATCAGAACATTTTAAATAATAAAGCTTTGATGACCGTTCCATATTGGTTTTCTAAATGAGTATGTAAACGACTATACAGTCAATAAACCATAATATTATGCTTAAACATAATATAATACTCGTAATAATATTATATAATTACAACTATTTTACATTCAATATTAATGAAATAATACAATTATTTTTGCATTACTTAAGTCTTATATTAAAAATACAAGCAATAGATGGCTTCTTATTAAATACCCATGACTGGTTTATTTCGATAGTACATCACATAAAATATACTGATATGGTTATCGTCCTAGTGTAATGTACATGTCTGTATTTTTTAATAAAAACAATTATAAGTGGGTAATCACTATATTGTTTTTTATACCTAAATACCTAAAATGAGAATATAAAAATATTAACGACTACAATTTAATAGTAGAACAATATTGTCTTTTCTTTACACCCACACGGCTACACATGACTATTATTTAAGAATTTTTTTAAGGTTTTGGAAATAAATAAAACTACTGCAAGTTGTCTCTTTTCATTTCTCATTAATAGATAGTGTTCTTGCCAAAGTCACACGTAAACAACTTAACTATAATAATAGATATATTAGTATATAACAATATGTCATATATCATACTACAATTACAATAAAATAAATGCACTCAAGCACACATAATATATATTATATATTTATATATTCTGTCAGGTGAAAATTTTGGCAAAATATACATATAGCATGATGTACAATTATAGAAATATATTACTTATAAATTATAATGTTAAATTATTTATAATAGTTATTGTATGTTATTTGGTCGGTGTGCGAAAACAAACTATTGCACAGCGAACAGATGCTGTAAAGGCCAGTAAAAGTTTCCATTAAAGTCCCAAAGAAGTTGATCGATGTAATGGGAGTGAGTAAATGGCTTACGGAGTGAAAAGTGTATAAAAACCGACGTTATTGATGCTGACAGTAGTGGCACACCGATGATCGAACGTTTAGACAATCAGTTGGCACAGAGCTTGTGATAATTGGAGTGGAGGGGTAAACACGACCCTGGTCAGTGGTGTGGATTTAGAAAGTCGTTAGAGGGAAACCTTTCAGAAGATGCTGTAGTTGTTGTTAAGTTATCTACATAAATTATAGTAACATAAGTATAGGTTCAGTATATGAAATTGATGAAACTTAATAGGTATATCGAGAGAATAATTTTAGAGAAAAGCGTTCAGTACATTTTACATTACTTCCAATGAAAAATATGATGCAATGGTAAAATATTTTTATAATACTGTAAGTTCCCGTCTCAGAGAACTCTAAGGGACAGAATTTTTTTTTTTCGTTATAATTTTGTTGTGAGGAAATTTCGAAAATTCGAATAAAAAATATTTAAAAACATTATGTAATTTAAATATAGATAATTCACAATTCTAACAAATTTAAATAATTTGGGAAAAAAAATTTTGGCAGTGATCCAAATTTCCTCTAACTCAGACTGTTGGATGTCGTGCGTATTTGATTCATCATATTCGGCCACTTCTGAAACAGAATTGGCTTTGGTTGTGGTTGCTTGTTTCCAACAGTTAGTTATTGTTGATTAACTGATATCAGCCCAAGCTCCACATATCCATTCGATATAGCTTTCTTCACATTGCATTTTATTTCGATATTTTTCTATAAATCACACAAAATTTGACATATAACAAAAAAGTCCTGTAGCGTGATTTTACAGCTCTGATGATACTTTGGTTAAGAGGTTTAACTGCAACCGTTGAAGTACAACTGCTGTGTAGTTAAGTGGGAAATATTCCAAACGAATATTATCCAATTTCGGATACAAATACTATAAATAATTCGTTGTCAGTGTCGAGTTCGGATAGCAAAAACCTAAGTAAATATTAGATATAACTAGCTAAATTAATTTATAGATTAATATAAAGAAAGAATATTCAATTGTTAACTAGATGATTATGTAGATAAACATTTTTCATCTAGATTTTTATTTTACAGTAGTTAATTTTTTATTATAACTTGACTTAATTGGATTCGTGGTTTAGTAATTGATTAAAAACAAGGCAAACCAGGAAGGATTATGTATAATCACACATAAATAATATATAACTAAGTATAACGTGAACATTCAATTGAGAATTTTTAGTGTCAATACAAAATAGATTTACTTGTGAACTATTTTTAGTATTTTTCACATTATTTATCAATAGACGATAAGGGTGTAGGGTACACGGGGTTATATCCACATCTTGTATTGATACAACTTCAGTCGGTGGGCGGGAACTTTACTGCTATTGTTAATTCGTAATTGACTTATAGAACATAAAAATCAAAAAACTGTCGTGACAGCATAGAATAAAATTATAAATAGAAAACAGTACGTAAATGTTATTATTTTTTACTCTTGTGGATAGTATTGTTTTTTAATGTTTGATGGAAAATGGCTAAATGAGTAACGAATAACGATTATTGAAAACATATACGTGCATTACACGAGACTTGTCTAGATATTTAAGTAGATTATTTCTATAATTTAATTTTTAAGTATCCATTAAATACTAATTAATTTTTTCATCTAGATGAGATGAAGGTACTTAAAATTTGCACCTAGAGAAATTCATATATCTATATACATATATTCATAACCCAACACTGCTCGTTGTATCGGAATTTTTAAAAATCAATCATTTCGTTATATTGAGATTCACTTGACATCGTTTTAATAACTTTTCGCACGGGCGCGCCTTCTATGACTTTTGTCGTAACGGCAACTCCCACATTGAGATATCGAATTGGTTAACTACTTCCTAGTCTCGAACTCTGTACGTGTTGTAGTGTGTCAATGTGTTACCGTCGTCAGTCACGGCGATTAGTCCCGACTTTTCAGAGTCTTCTTTATTCAGTAGTGTATTCGAACAAATACGATCACACATCGTAGTGTGTGTTTCATCAACACGATGAGATGGCATGTCGTCTGTCATGATATCCTCTGTTGCACGGAAACGAGTGGGCCCGTTCAGCTCCTACCTCGAACAACACAAACGAAACGGGTTCCTCCATCGGCAGACGATTTTTTTCCACCGGCGACCACTCGTCGTCGTGTTCCGGTCGACTCGCGGTCCGTCACTCGCCCGCAGCAAGTCCGCCAAAGAGGCTTTGCTGTGGCCGTACATTTCAACGGTCGAAGAACGTCTTACGGGCCTCCGTCTGTCCTGCCGCCGTGGTCGGCCGACCGCGAGCCCCGTCAGGTCAACTCTGGAGACGACGGCTGACAAGACACGTCCTGGGTTCGGGGCGCCAATGTCCGTGGGCGGGGGCGCACCCCCCGGTCCTGTGATCCCTGCAGCAGCCTGTGGTTCGACGACGCGGCCGTCCGAGTCGGGAGCGTTCTCACCGATATCGCGGTCATCACGGCTCTCGGTATTCATAAATCGTTATTATATTCCATCGATAAAATTGTATTTTGTTTCTAGAAGTACGGTGATATTATCGGTCTATTGCCTTGGTGCGATTTCGTTAAAATATACAAACTATTTTGGAAAAATCAACAATGCTCCCTTGTGTATTTGGTAACTACCTCTACTTGAATCAGTATGACAGTATGTTTTTGTTGGACGAATATAGATAAACACAACTGATATTATGATAAAAGATAGGTACAAGATACACAATATCAGGCGCGTATACAAGGGCGGGGGGTCTAGGGGTTCACCCGCCTGAAATTTCAGGAAATAAATGTTATTATCTTTTAGTTTGGTTTTATTTAATTTACCGCATTACCATCGTAATATGAATTATATTCTCGTTTAGTGCTCGATCAGTATCTACAATCGTCAATTGATACATTACATTGATATTGACGAAGTCATTAACAGAGTTGCAAGAGTTCTTCGAAAATTAGATTTTATATTATAAAAATACATGTTTTTAAAAATAATTAAATTTTTTTTAATAATGACGTTTTTTATGAGAAATACATAATAGTACTATAATTGAAATTGTGTTAACTTCCAGTTAGGTTATATGGTAGATTAAATTATTTAAATACGAAAATGTACAACTAACCCCCCCCCCTCAAAAAAAAAAAAATTTTGGTGTACGCACCTGCACAATATTATTGTAGAAGAGAAGTGCAGAACTTAATATAAAACTACAAACAAACTCGGAGGGTTGCTTGATCAAATGTATCTTTTGGTGGCAAGCTATTCGTGACATTTTCCAAGAATTAAATCTTATATACCTCTTGCTACTACTTTCATACGTCATGACCTCTGACCTTTGATAAACCTACGCAGTTAAAGCCACAAAATGGACTAGAACGTGAATTAATGACTTGTTCTTTACAAATTCTATAATCTTATTTAACTATATATATATTAATATTTTTATTCTAATTATTTATATTTGTATTTATTGAACACAATTGGTTTTTGTGTACGCCAATAGGCTTAGGGTATTATTAGTTATTACGTACTCCAGTCAATCAAAACCTTAACGATTTTGTGACTCACGATCACGTTTATGTTTAAGTTGAAATTAACGAAATAAATTAAATGATAAATAGTTGGGTATTTGTTAGTAAGATTAGTTTGAAAGCGCAAGAGACAAAATGAAAAATGTTTCTCCTGAGTTCATTTGATAATTAGATTTGTTGACTTTTAAAATTTAAAAGTAATGAACCGTCGCATTTTTGAATAGACTTCGATTTGAGATTATTTAACACTGTTAAAGATCAACAAATCTCTTGTTTTGTCAACTAATAATAAAAAATAAAATATGTTTCATTTGTTATTGTCAATAAAGAGTGCTAGTTAATTATTGATGATATTAGATAGTAGATACCTATGTAAATATTTTTGAATTTCATCAAACAACTTTATTTGTGTTGTGAACATTTTACTGATTAATGTGGTTGGTATTTTGAAAACAATAAAAAAAAATAACATACCTAAGTCTGTTTTATTAAAATGTCGAAAACTCTGTTTTAAAAATAATATTGTAATTGTAATATATGTAATATTTAATATGTAAAATTATTATAATATGTACAATGAAACGATCTAGCCACGTTTTTAACTGCTGTAATATAGATCACAATGAATGTTGTTAAAATTTTCAACAATTGGCGAAATTTCAAACTTGAATATTTCATCAAATCACTAAAATTAAACAAATGTGCCTCGACCGACCTCTCGTACGTGCTGTAAACAATTAGAATATTTGTTCAAAATGCAAATCGATGCAATCGTAATGTTGGAATTAGAGTTGTGTGTTTAAGTGAAAAATAAATATTTTTTCAGGATCACAAAATTGGTATCCGACTTAAGCATGTGAGTACGTACTATGTATGAGATCCTTCCGTGCTACTACTATGCGGTTTACTACTAATAGCGATCATTCAAGATTAATACAAAGACTAATACTAAGACAAGGTTAATTGTTGAATGTATTCGAGGGTGGCATATACAATTTTCCATAGAATCTAGTAGTAAGGAGGCTCCTTAATTAGAAATATGTTTTACTCTTTATAACTATTTTGTTGTATAAATATATTTTTTTTTTTTTTTTTATTGAACTTAAGCTTCGGCAACTGAGGCCATTAGCTGTAGTAGGTTTTTGTATTGTAGTTTGTATTGTATATTTTTTGGAACGGTAGGGGGGAACACGTGTGTGTTTGTTTTTTGGCAGAATTTCGAATGGGGCACCCGTAGGAACTTGTCCGGAGAAAAATGCCGCCCGGTAGCCGAGGATCGAACCGCGACCGGCTGCGTCGCAGCGGACGCGTCAGACCACTCGGTCACCTCATCCCCCGAATATATTTTTGTTTTATTCCAAAACTACATATATTTGTAGAAACGGGTTTATAGGTTATAAACTGTATTATTTTAATTACTTATTTTCAAATTCTAATATCCAATTTGCAATATTATTAATGTACCAAATATTGGCACACTCTTCGAATCTATTGATCAAAGTTGAAGGGATGAGAGGATCAACATTTTTGACTTTATAAAATTGGTGTCATTTTATTTTACAACGATTTAAGTTGAGAACATTTCTTATTATACTGTCAACATCTTATTCTAATAAAAATATGCGTTAACGGACTTATATGTATCCATATTTCATTTAAATTCATTCATTTTCCAGTCCATTCCAATAAGTGAGCCTAGTTCATAGACGTCAAGTTATGTATTATGTGTATACAAAATATATGTATTTCACTATTGTAAAATACTCATATAATAACTCATTTAAAAGTTTAAACATCGTAGATGCAAATGCGCAAAACAAGCAAAGAAAATTGTCTTGACTTTAAATTTTTTGATAGATATTAACATTAATTTTAACGGTGATTTACTACATTTAAAAAATTATTGTGTATTATTTACCCTTTGTTTACATACTTTTGGAGATGATCGAATAAAATAAGTGGTTACGTGAAGTTAGCTAAAATTATATTATTGTATGGTATAAGTTGGTATCTACAGTAAACATTCAGAAAAATGATCCATGATTTTATTACAATAACTTTAATCAACTTAGATAATTTTGTGACCTCAAACATAACTATTATATAAAATAGATAAACCTATACGTCTTTTGAATATTTTATTGTTATGAAAGTATTATTTGATTTAAGTATCACGAAACTCTATTCTTATTTATTTACAGGGAAACTGGAAATATATCAGGTTTTCATCTTGTAATCCAAAATAATAAATTTTCTGTGAAACAAAAACATAACTACCATAAACGCCCACACTCGATTTGTAGACCATTCAAGAGTCTATTAACGGCCGATTTGTTTTTGAAAACCTTATTGTTCCCGGCGGTATATTATTGTAAACGAACCTACCATTTTATTCTTTGTTGATCGCATTGATTTATGAAGCAGAATTCGTACAGAACTGTAGTAACATAACAGTATAAACCAAAATAAATGTTTAGGAAGTATAATGTTTATGAACAGTTTATTTTTACGAACGTTACATGTGAGATGTAATTCAGTTCATAATCTATTGTCGTTATATTTATTATAAATATTTGTTGGGAATTCAATATTTGATATATTTATTTATATATTTTATATTTTTCTTTATTATTTTCCTTTTTTCTTTTTTCTTTATTTATTTTATATATTTTTTATCCAGTTGTATATCTAGTCTAAAGGTACCAATTAAAACTCTGTAAACTATTATGACAATATTTTTTAATTGCTAAGTAAGCACTGATTCAAGTTTCATTTGTTCATTGAACATATCAGAAATTGTTTTCGATCTTTGAGCGATTTGCAGTAATTTTATTTTTTTAGCACGTTTGTTTTTAGCCTCACCCATTTCTTTTTTACTAAGACACACTTTGTCCATATTAAAATACATTTCAATAAAGGTAGAATAAGATACTCAACTAAATTAACCAAACACAGAACAGTTTTACGAGTTTACAATAAACGACTGTCGCAATTTAACTGAAATCTGAGATCAATGATAAATACTCTCAATAGTGCTAATCGGTGTTGTTTTTAAAATTTGTACTAATTTTAGATTTTAGAAATGAAACTATACGGGATTATGACATCAACTTTTATTATTGTTATGCATACCTATGACAATAGAATGTTCTTTTCCTTCACAAAAAACGCACACACGCGCACACACACACACACACACACACACTCATACAAATATACATACATGCACGTCAATGCATGATTGTGACAATAATTTTTTGATACATGGTATAATATTTTTTGGAAATATTATAAAAATAGGCAATAGGTTTTTGCGATAGTAAAATATAATAATGATTAAACGGCAACAACCCGGTACCAGCCCATCGGACTGCTTTTAAAATCAGACACAAGAGAAAATAATGTCATTGAACCAAACTGCAAACCCGAGAACAATATTTTGGTTAATCCGAAACCCGAATAATTTTGTTTTTTACCATCTTCATGCGATATACCATTTTGTAGCATTCGAATTAGGAACTAATGTTTTATTATAAACAGCGAATCAGTTTCTTAATTGTTTTGTTGTTAGCTTAGCATTCTTAAATAATCGTACTTTTTCTAGACTAGGTACTCAACACCCGCGGTATCAACCAAAATGTACCCGTATAATAACGGTTATTAAGACCCATACGTTTGTTTGAATTTTTCATTTCGGTGTTTTAACACCCGAATACATCCAGCACCCGAAACCCAAATAAATAATTCGGGTGCAAGGCCCTGCATTTAACGTTATGGCGTTGCATCGGCTGCCGAGCACTATTTTTTATACGCGATCGTAAAACACCAAATTTTACGACACGCGTGTATCGCCACCGAACTACAATATTGTATCATTATTATTATTATTATGATTATTATTATTATTGCCGTTGCACTATTGCACTATCGATAAGTCGTAAAATCTTCTGTGAAGACCTTGACGGGAGATACAGTTTTCGCGCTAAAACTAATAGAGCGGACTGCAGAACCCACATAAAACACGTGCATCATTATATATGGGTCAATGTCGTCCGATGTGTGCAAAAGACTATAATAATATATTGTATTAAATAAACGCATATAGAAATATCGATGTGTGTGCGTAGTTAAACGTACTTATATACAGTTTTCAAGGTCACGGAGTTTGCGTCGTTTTTTGTTTTTAATCTTCCATCGGTATCGAATTGATTTCATTTATATTAGCTACGTTTTATAGGTCTGATTATACCGCTGAAATTTGTTTTGTAAGCATAAAAACTAAAACGATACGTATATGTACAATAATAATGCATTACAAAGCCATTTCACGCAAAATGAAACGGTACTCAACACAGGTACCTAGGTAAATACTATAGCTATAGTTAAATAATATGTTACTCCTTAATTGTGCACCTATATTACCTATTATACAATGTTTAAAAGATAATGCAATTTAGATTTGTCATGTGACAACAAGTATTGTCTGTCGGAATTCAAGATATCATATTCGAAAACGTTAGTTTTTGAATCATGTAGGATTTTTTTTGTTACTGACACCGACTATTTCGTCGCAGTGATATGGCACCAATATTATTTGACGTTGGGCGTGTGTGGGAGTAATGCGTTTGGACGTAAATTGTCACCTATTAAAAATGTAAAATGTCTCCGATAATATATTCATTATTCAATATATTCAAAAGAGTTTGATGCAAACCATGCGATTCTACACTAAGAGTGATCAATTATTCACCGCAAAAGTTATTGCTTACACCTATACAACTGCTCTCGTGTTTAGCATCATTGGCATACGTTTACGCTGGAATTGAAGTGCAGTCATGTTTTATCCACGAGTCACGACCATATTATAATATAGCACTCATTATCACATTGCGATAGGAATGGATCAACACTAAGATGATAAAATATATTTTATTATTAAGACAAATTTGGTACACAGTGCAGGGACAATTCTGGGACATGGGCGGGTCTAGCTCGTTTATACACATTGTGGTTTCTTTCTTAAATTTTAGGTTATTTTTCACTTTTTTTGACGTCTACCGACGTACGTCCATCGAAGTTTGCAATATGTAGGTATTGAGGAATTCTGTTCTTAACCATTCTATATCGTATATATTTGTACTCTTGCAAATGTACGAAGCTAGAACCAAGAAATACAACACTTTTTAGAGACAAAATAATATTAAAACATAAATATATGAGTGTGCGATTGCTGATTACTAATATTAGTTAATACCTTGGTTGTTACATAATATTTTTGCTTAATAGTTGTGACGCTTACGCACTTCGTACCTAAATATTATCAAAACTATAAATTAGTATTGGCATGCAGCTATTCTATGTAATTCCCACCTCATATGTGTATTCATTTTAGAGTTCGTACATAGTTCTAATATTGTGTTTGTGAAGGGTCGAAATTATAATATAATATTCCGCAACAAATTTTAATTATACCGATGAATAACGTGTCAAAAGAAAACTAAAATAACTATTTTATTATATTCCACCACTTTTCTATATTTAATATTATAATATATGCAATTATTCGATGATTTTCAAATCGTATACGAGTGGGTCTTGTAAATGTGTACGTATTATGTGATGATTAGTGTGTGTGACTGTGTAAAAGAAATAAGAAATAGCGGAGCGTTCCCGCACAAGTCATCTACTTTGCGCAATTGAGGTAAACAATAATTTATGCTCATTTGTATGCAATTTTTGTCCATCCTACCGATCGACAAAAAAATGCTATAATATTTTAGCAAACCGATCTGAATTCGTTAAAATGTCTACTCGAGATCAGTCAGTCTACATTTTACGATTTCTGAATTAAATTCAGAATAATCAACTTTTTAAAATTCCAAGATTTCAAAATATCCAAACTAAATGTAAAGTTGTTTGAGTGTAAAATCGGAAAAAATTACTAAATCGATAAGTATGATGGACAAAAGATTATTATGTTTTGGCTGAAATTCCTGTCGGCCACCGATTCCCTCGAGGCTGTTGAATGCGAACAATGTTTAAGGAGTCGGATTTAGCCAATGAATACTCTATATCCATCGTGAGTGATGTGTGTGACTGTGTGTGTAGTGACTGATCATTAGTGTGCGTGAGTTCCCTGAAAGCTTTATGTAATTAAAGATAAACTACGGGTAACTGCTAAGATGATTGTCAATCCATAACGTTCATACCCGCAGTCACAAGTCGCTATATTTTGCGATCAAAAAAGTTTCAACACGAAAGTAAAAAAAAGCAATGAAAAAATTAACACATTCTCAAAAGCCCGATTTTAATTTTGAATTCCTTATCTTCTTTTTTAGGTTGTGTAGGAAATTATTTTTTATTTTTTTGTATTGTTTAATTAGTTTAGTGTCAAATGAAATTTCTTTTTTTGGGCAAATGTAAACTGGGCCCGAAGTTACCTTTTTTGTTGTAAACTCGGCCCGAGAATTTTAGGTAATAAAATAGGTAGATTGTAAACTCGGCCCGGAAATTTCAGGTAGTAAAATAAATCAATTGTAAACTCGGCCCGAAAACATACATAGGAAAAGATTCTATGTTTCCGCCTGAAATGTGGGCCAGTGCATCAGTTGAAACATATTTAACAACAAATGCATGTGAATCATTTCATGCGCATTTTAATTCAAGTTTTAATTCCACTCACCCCAATATTATAAGAAAAATCATGGTTTTTACACCTAAATTATTTTTACCTGAAAAAAATCGGGGCCAAGTTTACATCTAAATGATTTTGACCTGAAAAACCCCCAGGCCGAGTTTACCATCGACTTTTTGAAAATGTTTTTTCCTCGGGCCGAGTTTACAATCTCCCCTTTTTTTTTCAAAATCCACTTTTACTTAAATGTTGCAAAAAAAAAAAAAATGAATTTCCTATGAAACAAAAAACAAGAAGCGAATAGAAATACTAAATTCTTTCAAAATTAAAATTGGACATCTGGAAGTACATTTCTTTTCTTCCGCTTATTGGTCTAAATGCACGAAAAAACGAATTTCTTTCAACAACATGGATATTCTTGTATTAACTATCTTAATACTATTATTATAACAATTATATTTTTACCTTGCTGAATATTATTGCTTCACTTCATGTAAATAAAATACCAATGTAAATTAAATTTTCGTAAATTAGTTATAGTCACTGGTATATTTTTTTTTGTTTTTGATTAAATAGGTACTTCGTTTTAATCCATGGTACCTGTATAAAATTACAATACTAGCCGCGGACATCAACGTCAAAAGTATAATTTCTTAAAAAAACAAAACATTTTACCTTTTACGTATACCTACTGAACGCACACTTTTTTAATATACTTTACCAATAATATATCTATTACTATACTTGTAGAATAAGTTATCATAAATTATCGATTTCAATTTAAAACAAAATAACAACTGCAATAAAAATGTACGCATTCAGTATAGTTTTAATTTAGCCAAGACATATATTTTGAAATTGAATTTATCATTAAGACATTTTCTGAGAACTATAGGAGAATCTAAAGGAACGATCTGAAGATATAACGTTTAAAATAAATACCACTACGTGTGTTATTTTTTTCATGTCATTTATTATTGTACACGATTATTAGGCACATCGAACAAAAACTGTACTACTGTGTCTACAAAATTAAAATGATCCAAACTGTTATTAAATATCTGCATACTAGTATTGTAGTAAATAGTAATATAAAAACTATGTGTAACATAATTTGGATGGGTGAGTATTCGATGATGAAATATTACGTTATATAATATTATTATCTACTCGTTATTCTCGGTTTTAAGTATGAAACGTGAAAACTTATTAGGTACCTGCCAACTGTTATTTCTAATCATTCGTCTGTTTTTGCGTAATTCCGCGATGTACTATAACAATCGACGAACACCACTGTAAGTCACCTTGTAAACTGCACACGATTGAGAATTTAGTAATGGGATGTCAATGCATTTAATGTAATAACACGGTTATAATATTAAATGTTAACAATGTGTGTCGTCGCTGCCACTTATTCATTTCGTGCGACCTGACGCCGTCGCCATATTAATATAATTGTAATGTATGTACAATATTTAATATGCACATTATATGCGCTACAACTGTGAAGTATTATGCTTGCTCCTCGCACGCAGACGTTTAGTTTCATCTCAATATTAGGTTGTGAGGAGGAGAACGGTAGGTATTCGTTGTCGAAAATTATAATATTGCTGTTCGCGGTAATAAATCCATTGCATAATAATATAATATACAGTCGCGATAACTCGAAGTTGAAGGGGGATAAAAATTCACCTCGAGATAATATGTATTATTCGAGATACCTTACTTGAATTTATCAAAATAAAATCAAAACTTCGAGTTACCTATGTAATGAAATACAATTTTAAAATTTTACGATAAAAACGTTATGACAAATATAATAAATTTATGTATGAACATAAAATATACTATACAAAAACTAAATTAAATTAAAAAATAAATACAATGAAATTATAAGTATGTACATATGTATTATTTATGAGATGCAGTAGAAAAATAAATTGTTATTAATTTTTGGTTTTTGGCTGTTAATTGACAAAATCTTCTAATTATTTGACTGTGGATTCGAAAATAGAAGTATCCACGCCTTCGACAGATTCAACAAATTGCCTAACAGTTTGTAATGATGACATTGCTTGGTTCGCAGTAATCATATTTAAAGTTGTTTCAGGCTCATCATCTTCATTATTTTCGGAATCGCTATTATTTGATATATTTATACCCATGATTTCGTTATCAGTTAACAGTCCACTGACTACAACATTATCATCGATATGAATATATGATTGAAATGAATCTCTTGATCGATGTTGAGTTTATCTACACAATTTAGATGTAGATAAAACATAATATATAATAATTAACACAATAATCACGAAATACCCAGGATATCCAGATATAACAGACATCGCCTCGAGTAGGTATACTCATATAATAATATATAGCATATTATATGGTTTTTTTACTTTAACAATTTTTGTTTTGTAAAAGAGAATAATACTTTTAAATTCTATTATTATAATTTGGAGTAGGACTATACAATAAAAAAATATTGGACATCAAAATAATCTTAGCTTCCATTTGTGGGTTGTAATTTGTCGTTTATGTCGTTCACAGACGTACACAAAATATAAACGTGCAATTATATTATAAGCACCCCCTTTCTGTTTTCACATATTCCTCAAATATAGAAGCACTATCGGTAATATTGATATTAAATTTAACCTAGTTATATTATGCATATATTTACTTGACTGCTTAAAATGATACCATTTTACCTATTACAAATGATTGTTTACTGAACCTAGTCAATATGTACTAACATTTCTTATTACTAATATTATTATAATATCTTTCCGACGTACTTATTAAACGCTTAATACAACAAATTAAGAAAGAGAATCTTTTAAAACAATTTACTTTCGATAAAAACAAATCAGGAAACTATAGATTATTCTTGATACCGTTGAATTATAGTCGATATTATCACAAAGCATAATATTGGTAATTTCATAATATTGGATTTGGTGATATACTAGAACTGGCTGTGGCTACGGAGAGCAAGTTGCAAGAAAACTTCACTTGTGCAAATGTACACTTGACGTATATCAGTAGAGAACACGAGTGCGTAGATTGAGTGGTGAAAAGTTTACGAGGTGTGACCAATTCTTAATGTAGGTAGGTACGTATACATTTTATTTTATTTCATTTTGAGTAAAATGTATTTAAAACCATTGAGTTGTGATAAAAATGACAAATAAATTCTATTTAACAATCTTAAATCTCTTAATATTCTTCTCAATCTTAACTCTATTTTAAACGCCAAACCTGAAACAACTATAAAAACGATAATCGCCTTTATACTGGAGGATGGCTTCGTAATATAATTATAATGAACTAATCTGTTGTTAATCTGGATTGTTTATTTATCTATTATGTAATTGTTAAGTTATCATAGATTTATACTTGTGCCTTTAAAATAAAAAAAAAACCATTGAGTTCCATTTTCGAACATATTATTTCTTAAAATATTCCTTAAAAGATAAAATACTCTTATTTTCATCTATTTTATAGTTTCTATTTGATCTAGTATGGTTCAAACGTCAAAACGCCAAATCAGATTTGGTGCATCAAAATAATTTCATTTAAATGCATGCTAATGCTGT
Source organism: Myzus persicae (assembly GCF_001856785.1). Lineage (NCBI taxonomy): Eukaryota > Metazoa > Arthropoda > Insecta > Hemiptera > Aphididae > Myzus > Myzus persicae. Next base: position 1,231,224 of record NW_019104044.1, read on the forward strand.
GTTAAATATTGGGGTAGGTATATTATGTATAATGACAGTGATATTAGCATTGCTCAATTCCGTTAAAAAAATGTTTGGTTTATTGTTGAAGAATAGATACAGCCATTTTTTTTTATTAAAATGTTATTGATGTGCACCTACCAAAAAAGTATTAAGTATGGTGATCGCTAAATTTATCGAATGAATGTGGAGATTCGACTAATATTTTTCACCCGGGTAACAGAGTCACTGACTTATAACTTATAAGACAAAGTTATACAAAAGACAATAGGAAACTGTCACAATATAGTTTAGTTTTACAGTGATAGCAGGAGCATAAAATATACAATATTTCAACTAAAGTGTGTATAATTTTCGTGTATTAAAATTGATTACTGTGGCGCTGACTGGTGGAGCTTATGTGATTATTTAGCTATCTAATATACAATTATTCCGTTATGAAATCTGTGTACCTACCGCTTTTAAGGAATAAGTTTTGTGTTTTTTTTGTTTTTTACTGTTTTTCGCTCGTTCGACCTACTTTATCGCTATTTGTACTCTATTAGAGAAGTTTGTTCTTTAAGTCTCGCGGATAAGCGGATTGTACTCGAATTCGGTGAGGACCTATGTTTCAAAACCATGTTCACAAACCGATCGTCTTCGAATCAGTCGGTCTTCATCAAGCAGCGCCATTCGTGGATTGCATATACTGATAATATATTATTGTTTTTTTTTTTGATTGTTTTCAATAAATTTGCTTTATATTAAACTATATTTTACATATCGACAACTGTATTTTATATAATAATTTAATACATGTTATATTCGATTTGATACAGAGGATCCTATGCATAATGCACGAATGCATTGGTTTCCGGTTACTGTACTCACAGGTAGATACTAAATATATTATGCGATATGACCTAGTCATTCATACAAAATATGATCTCGAACTTCAAATAATTTATATAAAATCCATATTATTCACTTAAAGAGTCAAAACGAGTTAAAATATTTTGAGTTTTGTGTTCAAAATAAAGTAATTTTGTTTTGTGATTTTCGAGTAACTAAGACCGAAGTAACATTTAGTATTACTGGTATCACTGTTTAAACATTTGAATAAATATTAAATTTAATATTTAAGTTCACTAACACTTACATAGGTACACGTTAATTGATAATTAAAAAATTATCACAGAATATATTTCATAAAAATGAATTAAAACCAGTGGTCGGGAGTAGCGCGCTAATTGTAGCGACGCTACAGTAGCACGCTACTTTCGCTGTAGCGATTAACATAGCGTCGCTACAATTTATACGATGTAGCGAAACACTATAGCGCGCTAGAAATTTACGGTTAGCGTAGCGAAAATGTTCATTATTTCATCGCTACTTCTAACCTATTAATTTATTTATTATTTGGCTATTTCATGATAAAAATTATTATGATGTATGTTTATTTATTTAATTAAGATAACTAGATGAGAGTATTTTTGAATTTTTCTGGTTAAACCCAGACCGCACTAATCAGTAATCAATAATCATATATTATAGATAAGACTATAATCATAAGAGCATTATTAGTTATTACAATATTATTGAATAGTGAATACAGAACCATAAATAATAATGTATAGGTATATTAGTATTTTAAATTGTATTATCATTTATCACTATTACGGGCGAAAAACCGCGACCGACTAGTAGACAAGTGAATATCTAAACAAATCAAAAAAAAAATTTAAAAAAAAAGTAGCGTTAAAGTAGCGCGCTACTTTTAAAAAATAGCGTTAGAAATAGCGCGCTACTTTAAAAAAAAAGTAGCTTTAGCGATAGCGAGCTACTTTTGGGGGGGGGGAGTAGCAGTAGCGTTAGCGTGCTACAAAAAAACAGTAGCGTCCCGACCACTGATTAAAACATATAGACACTCTTTGTGTGATTCAAATGAACGAAGGACGAGTGAAGCAAGTTATGTATCTGGTATGAACTATATTGTAACAGACGTGGTTTAAAATAAAACGTGTATGTATAATATGATGACGTTTAAAAAACAGTATAATTATAAGAATGAAATTAAAAAATGCAAGGGATAAGAGTTTGAAATAGAGCCAGGTACATAGTAATACCAAAGACTTCGATAATCGTCCTAGGTAAACACGACGAATACGATCAACACAGTCTGTATTTCATCGCATCGGACGAAATTCGAACATCATAGTCACAATAGAAATCGTTTGTAATCGCCGCCATGTTTACGTAGGACACGGTAATGTGAGTAGGACACAATACTTAAACCGCTTCATATTTACAGTCAACATTCACCACGTATTGCCATTTGCCACCCCATTGACGAATCCGACATTTGACCTCTGGACAATTATTTGCATGCACTAATAACCTTGAAATATTAACACATCTCATATTTTAAGCTACTGCTTGGTTGGTCAATTCTTCCACAATAATGTACCTATAACAACACCAATACAGTTTGGTAACCCATAAATTCCATAAGCATTAATTTACTTAATATACGAACTTTTTTATCACCTGTATCATTTTTCGCTGTTTTCACCAATACCTCATACCGTTCAAAATTATGAACTTCTAAATATCTCAATATTATTTCTACCTTACTACAACCTAACTTGTTAAAAAAAACGCAACGATTTTGTCAATGAAAATAAGAGTATCAAATTTAAATCCTTATGCGTGCATTAACACACCAAATCACACCACATCTATGATGAACCACATCGTGTTTAATATATCAATCAATAACACAAATAAATCGCTTCAAATTAAAAAAATAGATGCGACAGTATAGAGTTGAAAAGTTTTGAAGATGCACCAGTAAATTTTTGGTAACTTTGGTCTTGTTTAAAACAAAAGTTGATTTGCCCATAACCAAAAAAATGGATCCCCCCCCCCCCCCCCCCCCGACTGACGGAGATCCTTTTTTTAGTTAAAACTACTTGTGTCTCAAACATAATGGTGAAAAATGAAACTATCAACTTAACATTGATTTTCAAAATGAAATTGGAAATAAATAAATACTAGGGTGGTCCTTATTTATGGAAGTAAGAAAACAATATTTATATTTTTAATGTAAGACCTCCTCACCTTTTTCATTGTTATAAGAAAATAATTTAGGTTAATTTTGGTAGTGACTACTTATTACTCACTCCCTTCCCGTGCGCCCTTGGGGGGTTAAAAAATAGCCAACAAAGGTAGTTTTATCATTTTGTCGACTTAACTAAACAAATATGATACTTAGCGAAAAAATGTATTGAATTTAAATTGTAGAACTTACAGTTTTCAATAAAAAAGAATTGTACATCATTTATTGTAAGTCTATTATTTAAAAAAAAAAATAATAAAGGGGGACGGAGTGGCCGAATGGATAACGCGTCTATTGCAACGCGCACCGTCACCGGTTCGAACCTCGGTCACGGGTGGCACTTCTCTCGGGGCAGTCACGGTGTCCGGAGAGAGATTCCGCCATCCCCCAACCTAGCATGGCAGAAACCTACGGGTGCCCACTAGAAATTCTGCCAAACAAACACACACACACGTGTTCCGTAACCCTATAGTTCCAAAAACCCTACAGTTCCAAAACCCTACAGTACCACAACCTACAGCTATTGGCCTCAGTTGTCGAAAATAAAAAAAAATAAAAAAAAATAATAAAGTACACAATTTTAATTTTTTTTTATTAAATTGATAATTTGTATTCATTTAAATATAATATATTTTGAACTGATAAAATTATAAAAAAATATTTCTATAAAAAATATGTTAAGTTAAATTTCTTATGAAAAAGGTTACATGTAAAATGTTTATTGGATCCTTCATTGTATTGTTTGAGTCAGATTTACTAGGAAAATATTATAAATATTATGATAAAAAAAAAATTGTAATTTTCTAATAAATACATAAAAAAATATGACTATATGCTAATTAATACTAAATCGAACATATTTTAATACAATTTAGGTACGCACTTAATACTTAAATATATATCAAATAAATTAGAATTAAATTTTTATATTTTATATACTAAATACTATATAATATTAAGTATTAAGATAAGTAAGATGTTGAACGATTCATGTTTGGAACAAAAAATCTAACATTGTAGTCCAATCTAGTCGTATTGCTGACTGCTGGTTTTATCAATTTTTCATGAACTTATTTTTTAATCCCAAGGATATTTGACATGGAGGGGATGCTCCACGATAGTGAGGTGAAATACACAATCGGGCGGCACACGCGCCACAAAAAGAGGTACTAATAATACATGTCAAACACGTGGTTGTCCCACATCTATCGAACATGAGATATTCACGGGCTGCAAAAACGCATATTATGGAGCTTACAAAAATATGCCACTAGTTTACAACTCACTTGGTCTCGACGAATATTTCTATAAAAAAGTTATTATTATTCACCCAAACATATTCATTCGTACTAACTATTTTGAGTCTAATTTGAGTAGGTACCTATGTAATTATAAAAAAAAAAAAATGCCATAATTAAAATAATAATCCACAAGCCGTGGTCCAGTGTTAACGACCCTCTAACGCAAAAAAAATAAATAAATAAAAAGTAAGAAGTTAAAGTGGTGTGCTGTAGTAGTAGATAATATAATTTTATATCATTACGTACAAAAAAGAAACTCTGCCTACATTATAACATTACACTAATGTACACTACTTTCTTTTAATTTTTAAATACACCCACGTCATATTGCAACAATGGTAAGTACATACCTCGTGTAATATTATAATACAGACCATCATGACATATATTTTTGTTTACATGAATCCGGCACTCTCGTGGCCGAAGAAGTACACTCGGCAGACGTTCCGCTACACTGGCGGGCTCACGTGAATTAACGATAAGAGAATTATAGCAAAGGGATGTACAAAAAAAAAAAAAATAAATTACAATAATAATAATGATAAATGAAAAACCGCTAGCTTTGCGCAGTTTCCAGGCCGTCTCCGCTGTGCTTTATCCATTCCAATTATTCTAGCCCCGCCGGCAGTGAATACCCGCGGCACTCATGTTCGTCGTCGTAGTCGTTATAATATCGTCACGACGTAGCGACTTTTTCCACATTACGTAGACAATAGTGAAAAAAAATATTACAATTCAGGTCTCCTCCGCTCATTTCCAACGATTGCGGGTAAAATGCACTTGTATAATGTCCGTGTGTGTGGCGGACTCGTGTACTGCAGAAGAACTGCGAATGGCGTCAACGTTACTTCCAGCTTGATGCTTTGCTTACCATAATATTTTAACAAATACAAAAGCTCCTAATATTCATATATTATAATATATATTATATTATATTATTATATATATTATACACCACATGATTATTATTACATTACAATACGTAAGGGGTCACATCGAATTACAATATTTTCTATATTTTTGATATTAGTGTGATGAACTACGTCAATATAATGGAGAGGGGGGAGGGAATATCTAGTGTCAGTCGTATACAAAAAAAACAACATTTATTCACTTAATTTTAGTAAGTATGTGAGCAGTATGTCCTAATAAATAAACGAATAACACATTTTCATATATTTTTGATTTTGATACCATCCGTACTATAGATATACTTTTGTCGCCGTCTTACTATAGAATATAAACTCACTTAATGTTATTATGTCAATATAATATTATAATATGTATACTACTTTTATCAGAATATATTATTTTTAATTTACATCAATTAGATAAAAAATGACATTCTTATTTGAAGGAATGTATTTGGTTCCCGAATCCATGTGGTCAATATCTTACACTTCAAATGTATCATTGAATATTGAGAACCAAATCGATTTCATCATTTTTAACCAACCTAGTGAACAGCAGAAACCTATTTCATACTTTTTATATTATAAATTTACATATAAAAAATTGTCAAAAGTTTTTATTATGTACAGATACTAACAAACTCTTAATATAATAAAACTATTCATACAATATTGGGTGTAATATAGGTGCGTTATCCCAGCACCCGTAATTCCAAAATCATATATTATAATCAAGCAGTATTATGTACTTTATTTTGTACAATTTTGTACAATATTCACCTCCCCTCAACCCAAATTCTAATTCCAATTTTGTAAGACTATCAACAATTATTTATTTTCATATCATCGCTATCGCTATAATTACTTCTAAAAACATGAGTACATTAGGTGGTAGGTACATTCAGTTCATATTAAAACGAAATGCATTATTATTATAAGCAAAAAACATATTGTATTATATTAACTAGTACGTAAATTACTATAAGACAATAAAACTATAAGTCGAAATATTAGATACGTTTTAATAAAGCTTGGAGCACGATACAACGAATAGACGAATTCTTCGACAATGTCGAATATAGCATCGAATCGTTAGAATCCTAGTACCATAGATATCGCAGAAAAAAATCCTAGATACTCAAATTGGAACCAGTTATTTACGTTGAGAAAAATTTAAAAACATTGGAATTAAAATTTAGGGGGGGGGAGTTGAAGGTTGTACAAAATAAAGTAGGTTCATAATACTCTGCGATTAAAAGTTGAAATTTGTGAAAAATATCTGATCCGGATTCTAGGGTAACGTTGCCGCAAGATTATATGCCGCTTTTAAGATAAAATTTGATTTTGGTTAGAAGGGGGAGGGGGTCGAGGTTGTATGAAATGTAATATTTTGGTTGCAAAAGGTTAATTACAGTTCATGATTTTGAAAGTACAGGTGCTGGGTTAATCCACATGTGTTGTATAAGGATATAATATATTGTACATTAATTTTAAAGTTGGATAAATTAGTAAATTATCTACTCATGATACATCGTGGCATGTATATTATAGTTTTAGAAATAATCAACTCAGTTTAATTAAACTAAACAAAATATTCTTCGAAAAATGTCTTTTGAAAATAATAAATACAAACACTTCTTCTACCTAATACTCCGTCATATTCAGTTTTTACGAGAATTCTTGAAATGTATTTCTTAGTTGATTGCTCCCACAATAATATTACCTATGGCATACACGATTCAGCCTCATATTCCTTAAAAGAAAAATCGCATATGGCATGATACATCTTTTCAAAACCACCCTAGCCTTTTCGATCAGTAGGTATATCTACTAGTATCAAAGCAACTAAATTATGGTCTCTATTTATTTTATAATTATTTTTATAAAAACAATATTCCAAACTCACTATCGATCCTTTATTATCGATAGGAACCCAGTGAAATAGCAATAAAAATAGAAAATTCAAACTACGCATAAGACAAACAAAAATGCTTTAATGTGGATACCAGGACACACATTCAAGACAACGAAATAGCAGAAACAGCATCCAAACGAATAGCATAAAATATAAATACAAACATACCCAGTTTTTAAAAAACCACAAAGTTAACAAACAGTCAATATCTGACAAGTGGCTCTCAAACGGTATTAACACAAAAAAAACGAATCAGTCTTAAACGTACTATGAACAGGCCGCATGAAGTTAACAAGTGTTTTCCCAATACACAGAGAAGCTCCTTTAATTTATTCCACATGCTTATTCAAAATTAAAATCAAAAATATTTCAACAGACTGTTTCACAACATATTTGAAAACTCAAGAAAGGAAATCTATTTACAAGAACAAGCCTTCGAACTCCTAGAACCCACAAGCAGAAATTAATAAAAAATTACTACATTTTTTTTAAAAATCATATTTATATCAACTAAATTGGAAATACGATTAAAAAAAAAATACACTTTAAGCCAATAGCCTTTTATGGGAGCGAATTGATCAATAATAAAAATAAAAAACAATTTAAGAATAGGTTCTAATATTAAATTATGAGTATACATTAATTTGTTCAAGTTTAATTGCAGTGGCTTAACTATGAAAGTATATATTTTAATAAATTAAAAACGCTTTCATCAGAATTAAATTTAACTAAAGAAATTATAATTGAGACAACATTAAATAATAATTTTTTTTTAAATCACACCATGACTATAGTTACTATAGTTTATTTAGTCATGAATCACACATCCATTCTGAAGTTTTATTTATTACTATGTATGTTATAACAGTAGTACCTATTGACAGTATTGTGTAATTCAAAACAAATAAAACAATTAGGTACCAAAGATTTTACGGATGAAATAAATGTCTATCTAAAATTTAGAAACCAAGAGTACATTTATTTTATAATATTTTGACAAATAGGAAAACATAATGTTTCCATAGAAATTTATTATAATTCCTTATTATCATAAACTGGTAATTCAAAAATAAATAATTGTGAACTACTTTTGAAATATATATTTATTTACAATATAATAATACATACATTTTCAACAGTATTATATAACTTATTATTATAATATTTAAATTATATAACAATATACACGAACATTTTAATAAATCGTTACAATTTATTAATTTTAATTTCAATCGTTCAAAATATTAGATGTAGTTGGATATTTTCTTTAATCTTTTGAAGAAACATAATAAAATATTATACAGAAATAATATTATAATATTTTGTTAAAATTGTGTGTAATAAATAATTATTTTTATTTTCGTATTATTGATTCTTACATTTACTTCACTTTATTAACTTATTCGGGCTATTCTCTATGAATTATTGGCAATGTTTCTTAAAGCAAAACATTATTATTTTACTTAAAAAAAATTAATTCATATTATGTATAAATCGTCCATTTCATCATGGCCCTCACTTCACAGATCATTGGTTTGAAAAATATTTTTAAAAATCAGTGATCCACTCGCAACGATATAATATGAAAATAACCAATTTTTACTCAATATAGTACTTAATAATTAGTAAATAATAAATACCATGGTTTAATACCCAATACATGTCATGTTAATTGGTTATAATAGATATTTTCTAAGTTGGAGAAAAATTTTTTTTAAATCACATTTCATATAAACATTTAAGTTGGTATTAAATTACAAATTACAATCGTTTTTTCAATACAATATAGTTTTTTGAATTGTGAATTCGCAACGGTCGCCTATGGCCAAGATGAACTGGACGAGCTATACATGTTTATTCAGTAGGGAAAATCAACTGCTATACAATAAATATTTCTATATTTTTATGTACACGAATATCCATTCGTTAATCATAAATTAGTTGATTGAATTATGTTTGATGAAATATATATAAATTGAACAATTAGATTCTTAACTTTACATAATAACTACTCACATTATTAAACATGGCATATGATATTTTAAACACTTCATCACTTGTTTCAAATGTATGGATGCAGAAGTTTAAATATATATATATATATAATCCACAATATATTTCTTAAGATATCACTTTCATCAATTAGAATGTAAATTAAACGTAACAATATAACTATTTTAAGACAAGTATTAAAAAAAAATTATTTTAGTTATGATTTATTGTACTTAATAATTTAATCTGTATTTGAGTTCCATTCAATTATAACACAGTACCTATGGTATTGTATACTATTTGAATATTAATAAATAGTAAATCTTACCAGCGTTTTGTTGTTCGTTAATATAAATTGCTTTGATAAAACCACATTTTGAAATTTGATAGTAATTAATAAGTGTGTCTTTAAAATTCTAACGATATATCAGGGTGATATGATAAAGATAATTAAATGAGAAAAAAATAAAAATATATAAATACGTCTATTCTTTTCATATAATTTTAACGGGAAGTTCCATAATACAAAGCCACATATAAATAAATAAAAATATTGCGTCCATAAGATAACGCATCTTTGTATTTTTCATTGTAAGAATTAGGGTAAGCATTTATTTTTTTGAATTTTAAAAATTACCATTAAAATTCAAAATGAATTGAAAATTTATACTTAAATAACAATATGAATTTCGATGTATTTTTAGAACCTATGTAATTATAGATAATGTTATTTACATAATAGTACACTAAATAATGTTGTAACAATAACAATACTATACAATAATTATATTATATCACAGATCAAAATATGGATCAATCATAATAATACGATCGAAATTAATAATTGAATATTCTATCTTAATATTATTATGTCTAGTACATAATTATAAAACCTAAGTCTAGTGTAGGTCGTCTTACATTCAACTTGTTTAGTGAATAAGAAACTACAAAATAAATTAACATGGGTACTAAAATAAAAAATAAAACACATAGGAAATAATAATATTAAATATAAAAAGAATAATATAAATTTATTGTAAGTTCTAAACTAAAATATGTTATAATAAATATTATATGACTAAAATATTGTTGAATTTGTTACAAGTATTGAAATTGCCTACACAATGCGCCGTCTCAACGCAGCTAAAGTGCAACGTACAATATTATAATAATATCTAAAAACGCATTAAAACGGATTAAAACCAAACATTATTGTAAAAGCGACATCGTTTTACCCTGATTTGAGCTTATTTTAATAATAAAATGTTATTATTTCTAGTAATCGTTTATTGAATCGAATAACAATTAGTAAATTATAATACATAATATAAAAAGCACTCCAAATACTTACGTACCTAGCCAGTAAGCAAATTACAAATTAATTGGATTTATTAAAAAATAGATTTTAGAGGGAAATTAACGAAATCAATAATATTCTCCAGTACTTTGTGTATGGTAAATATTCATAAAATCCTTAAACCTGTTACATAATAATATTATCATGTGTAGTACCTACTGATAGTATGTATGCACTAAAAAAATGTGATAACAAAGTTATAGCTTGATCAGGATATTTTCTATTTTTATCCAACACGGTTTCCCATCATCATAATTCAACTGCCAAAAGACGGATTATAATATAAGTTCATGACTTTTAGAGATGTCAACGTAATGCGCTTGTAATTCTGCGAACCCGTAAGGATGTAATTTTATAACAATTCTTAATTTTAAATGAATCTTATATGATAATGTGTACGTATAATACTTGGGAAAATTAAATTGTGCTTCCGCCTTTTCCGGTAGACTTATAATTCACCAATACGTATATAATGTATGTATAAACACACCGGAAAACCTATTATTTTGCACAAAAAATAAACTTTAAAGTAACTTTTGACACTTAAAGGAAACTACGTAAACGTGTGTAGTATTATGCAATCTGTAATTAATATATATACGTCCCAACGTATACACTATCCGCTTTTAAATTTTCCACACATAACTAAGGCAAGTTTGAAGAATTGAGTTGTAACAATGTATAGCGCAAATAAGTACTCAGATGATAAGGAAGCTGACATAATTCCCAAATTGTTTTTATGAAGTTATTAATACAAAGTATTTTAACCTAAACAAGTTGGTGTGCTATAACGTGAATGTGAATAATATTATCAGAACAAAATAATTCATATTATTTTTGCAAAACATGAAATTAATATTCATACACTTATTAAATATTCTTCAATTATAATATATTTAAACTATATCATTATTAAAAGTAAAACCTACAATATGTTCATCTAAAAATTTAGATATAATTATTTATTTACTATACAATATATTCTTTACTGAACACCTGTTTTTGTTTAATTTATATTCGCCATTTTTAAAAATCGAATTTCCCTAAGCACTGTAGTATTGGTACCCATGCTAAGATTTTCAAATACTACGATATTGTACACTGTAGAAAACAGTAAATTTTACTCAAAAATAAAATTAGTAAAATATTGTATTATGCAGGTTAGGTTGAGCCTCACAAATTGCGTTGTCATACATAATGTCTGTTATGTAGTGTTATCGGTTGAGTTGGTATCATGGACTCGACCGACCGTTGATAATCAACATTTAGTTCAACAAGGGTGTAGGTCCGGCAAATCTGATTTCTCTTTTAAATTTAGATGTAATTAATTTAACGAACTAACCTAACATAACCAAATCCAAGTAGACATTATGTTTTTAAAAAGAGCGTCTCTTAATTATTTAGATTCGTTTTATTTACATAACCCAAACCAATGATTTGAGAGTTAAATTGAGCCATATATAATTTGTTTTTACATTAAATCACTTTTTGTCAATATTTTTAATTTTTAATTCAGTTGTCACAAAAATAAATGTTTTTAAACTAATGTTTTTGATTATGAAACATTGCAAACGTCCTACAATTTCATTTTGTACATCAGCGGTACACTATGTATAACGGTGAAAAACATTACCTAGGATTAAAATAGAAGTTTTTTTAGAAGTGTTGCGTATACGTAAAAACACATTCAAAATGGTTTTATTGATATTTAATTCTGACCAAATATCGACACTATTCTCTGGAGGTACCCGAGGAGTCATTGAATTGAAAACTATAATTCCCCGCGGTGTGAATATACCGATTGATACACGACTAGTTCGTTAGGCACACCGACGTTAAAAAATACATACGAGTACAATATAACATTATAAAATAATAACAATAAATATTAGTGTCGTGTTAAGTATATTCGGAATAGGATAGATCTTAACCAATCAAAGATCGCTCGCATGTGCAGCGAGAACGATTTTATTTCATTGTTTTCCCGATCGTTTAACAATATTTAGGGTTATTGAAACGGTATTAAAGTCAAGAACGACTGAACGGTTTAATTTTGTAGCAACTCGCAATAGACCAGCGTGGACGTAATAATATACTTTACAGTACATTACAATGTATATCACACGGTGACTTCCTTCGTAAACGGTTTCTTGCCATTTTGATTGACGACCAACGATTTTTGACTACCGCTAATCGGGTGACTACAACCGTGGTGGTGGTTGGTGAACGCGTAACCACCGACCGCTGCAGCCGCTGGCTTTTTGTCGATGTTGGTAGACCAGACGACGCGTTTACTCACCTCTTGCATGGCCGATATCTTTTCGGCTAGATGCCGGTTGCCAAGCCTCAAGTTTTTGTCCTTGAGTGCGTCCAGCTGCTTGAAGAGTTGAGCGAATTCTTCCTGAAACAGGAAAACAAAAACGAGTTAAAGTATAAAACGTTTATATGTTTTATATTGACATAAATTATTATTCACGCGAAGTAGGTACTTATATAACAGCAGTATTACAGGCCGACCACTTAGATTAGGTCCGCCGTCAGTCAATCACGCACAAGATTTGTACCGTACCAAGGGGTGAGAAAATACGTTAATAAAAACTCTACTTTATGCCTATAATATTGTAATGGTGGTTTTCTGTAACACTTCGTTTAACAATAATTTATTATTATAACGTTATAATTAGTAATCATCACTTATCAGTGATCACTAATTGCATCCTGTTTTACTCAATGATTAATTATTCAGAAATTTTTAAGAAAATAAAATCAATCCTATCATATCTGGAAATTCTGAATAGATAACGAACACGCGAATGCGTGTAAGTTGAAAAATCTATGCGGTAATATATGTGTAGTTTTTGTCTGGTAAATGTACAGCGTAGATGAAGGATATTTAATAAATACTATGAACACGTGACTGTAACTATTTTGAAGATTAAATAATAAGTACTTTTTAAGATTTTGATATTTTGCATACTTGACAGCGAAGGTCCATCACATTTTTTAATTTGAATTCTGTTGGGAATATATGATATTATTTTCTTGGAAAATGAAAAATAATATTCATTAAAATATCTATATAATTAAAATACATCTTATTTTGAATAATTTAAAAAACAGATATTTATTTTTATATTTACTTTTTTAATATAACATTTATATTACTTCATTAAGCTCGGGGTGTCGAGTTTTATTCATATAAATTATAAGTACATATTATTTTATAAATTATTGTACACATAATAATTGTCCGTAAAAAGTTTTGATTTAGGATTGTTTAAAAAAACATCTTGTCTTCGAATAATAATTTGTATTTAAAGCTTTATTTAAATTGAGTTCCTAATTTATTCATGCACCTGATTTTTTTTAAATATAAACATTACAATCAAAATAAAGTTTATTATTTGTTTTTCATTATTAATTTTCATCGGCAGTGTAGTATTTAACATTTTTTTTTTGAATTACCGATTCGAAAATTACTAAATTATGTTTCAAACTATATGATGCATTATTAAAATCTAAAAAGCAATTTTTAGATTGTATAACTCTTTTTATAGAAAAGACAATTATATTATATAAAAAAGTTCTAACAAAAATAATATATTTAGTTATCCGTAAATTGTAGTTCAGAAAATAAGTATATTATTATTGATTTCCCTCGGGATTGTAACATCATTAAAATATACTGTAGCTAAGCAACTATAATATGTCTATAATATTATATAATAAATATGAGACATTTTATTTTATCATGATAATTTCCATTAAATAATAATAACGATAAATTATGTAATGTTATAAAATAGACAGACATATTGTGGATATTCGGAAGAATGATCAACTCCTTTTTTTAGTATTGTTTAATAGGTATACATCGTTCAAATTTAAAAGATCTAAAAATAACTTAACTGAAGATACAGAAAAATGAATGAAAAAAAAAAATTAAAACCATGCGTCAATAACATTGTGCAATGTAAAGGCACAAAACATTGATAGAGAGACTTTGGTTTTACATATTATAAAATATTTTATATATTTTTAAAATATATTATACACTTTTGGGGCTTTGCATAACATAGAGAAATCCATTATTTATTGCCACAAACCCGAGAGAGACAACCCGAAAAATAAATCGAAATATAGTAAACACATCAAGATTTCCAACTTTTCAATTACATTGTACTAAATGATAAATATTTGCTTCAGCGTATCAAATATTTATAAATATGAATATCAAACAAAATAATTCAAAAAAGTGAGTTTTTGTGTGGCTTAAATACAATTCAATGTCGTTTCACCTGACATAATACATTGTATACAACATTAATTATATATTATGTTGAACATTTTTATTTTTTTAAATAATATAAGTCTTTCCTTCATTTCAGTATTCAGCATTAAACTAGGCACTAAATTGTTAACAAAGTTAAAATATTAATTTAAATAATATTTATAGTTGTTGTAACTGTATTGTTATAAATCTATGAAATGGTTAAATCATGGTTGGGTTAAATTAAGTGGTTAATCAATAAATTCATCCAGTAACAAAAGCCTGTTTTATTTTCAAAACATATTTGAATTCTTTTTTTTCTTTTCTAGGTTATGTAAAATATGGATTTTCAATTTGTTGTTGTATTGTTTAATTAGTATAGTACCAAATATTTTTTTTTTCAAAGTTCACTTTTACTTTAGTGTTGTTAAAAGAAAAATTGATTTCCTTCGAAACAGTAAACACTAAAAGCTAACAAATTCAAATATGTTTTCAAAATTAAAATTGGACTTCAGGAAGAATATTTATTTTTCTTTCGCTTACTGGTCTAAGTTAATGCTCAAAAAAACCTCCACCTTTCGACAACCTTAACAGAATAAAGTACCTACGACATTCGTAGATAGAACGAAATATTAAGTTTTACATTATAGTAGGCACTATACAATTATCGTACTGCTTGTGCGTGATTTAAACTTTAAAATTCGCCGTTCACTACTGTTAGATGTTATAAGAAGAATCCAACTACTCTATCACTATGGTTATAATTCAATATTTTTGTGGTAAAATTGCAAACCTCAACCCGGCTACAACTTTTTAATACTTTAGTTTGACACCTGTCATCCGTGAGGACGTACCTATCACATGAATTTTACCGCGAAATATAATCTTATGTTAGTGTTTTTTTTTTGTTAAAAAATGTCGAGTGTAATAGGGTCAGTCGTTGAACGAAGTCTCGTGGACTTGACTCTAATGTTTTGAGAAATATATTTATACGAAACAGTTGTCAAGATTATTATCGTGGTCATAAGGCGACTAATCTACAAGGGTTGTTGACCTACGATTTTTGTTTTAATATTCATCATTGTTGCATACAAATTGTAGACGTTTTGAACAGACACATGAGTTAACATATTATTATCTATGTTATACACTTATGTTTTACGTATTATCTACATTATGATCAAGGTTCAAACAATATATTGTTATTCAGATAACGATCATCAAAATAATTTGTTGTTGGAATTAGTTTTTTTTTGTATTCAAAAAATTAATCTTCAAAGTATTTTTTACATTTTTTTTTAAATACAAATGTGTATACCATTGCATTTTAGAATATAAACTTTAAAAGTCGTTTCCCGCTAGATGATTTCAAAAATTTGTACTAGTATTGTAATTGTAACATAGTTGTATTTATACCTGACTTTGTTATATAGTGACTTATTGTATTAAACAGATGAGGTATCTTTGAGTATATCATGTAATATATTCAAAAAAAAAAATGAATCATACAAAATTTGTTGCCTCGGGTATTTTTATAATCAGATTACTTTTGTTTATTTCAGATTTTTTTTACTTTAAAAGTAATATTTAACCATTAAAAGTTCACACTATAATACAATTATTGTTGTTTATATTTGTTAGAAAATATAGATAGGAAACTCACTTGCGCGTCTGTTTCCGTTAGCACAAAGTCGGTACTAGATTCTTCCAATCCACAAAATGTGGAGTTATTAGCTTTGTTTGAATTTCTAGTCTGTTTACTCAACATCCTACTACCACCGGTCACTTTAATGCTCTTTATTTGGCCGTCTTCATCGTTTGCTTCTTCACCTCTCATCACTAAATATGCCTAATTATATGAACATTTTAAACAATTTTAATAAAACGAAATAATTGTAATGCATTTTAAGGCACATATAAGGATCATTTAAAATTATATACTGTTTTGTGTGGTGTATACCTACATTTAAATATTAAAACTATGACCAAATTTTAATATTAATACTTTATGCAATTTACCAGAAAAAACAAATTATGAATCAGTCATGTTTAACTAGCATACATGTGAAATATAACGCTAAATACAAAACTAGCGATACCCATGCGTTAATCAGTTCACTGACTATACGTTTACTCATATAGAAATTCAATATTTCAAAATATTCAATTAAATTATAAAAATCAGATAAACTATCTCTTGGAAATAGTTGTCTTATAATATTGTATCAAATACAAATATGTATGTTTACTTTATTTTTTTTTTTATTTTACATTTTATAGAACTATTTAATTTCAAGTCAACTAACTTATTTTCCATCATTTCTTTCATTAATATAAATGTTTTACGTGGCAATGGTGCCTACCAAATGTTCAATAGTATTTTTCGGTTTCAGTTTAAATTACATACCTTACTGGCGAATATAAATCCTAGCAGAGTTGTCACTGTGAGTTGAGTATGGCAAAAGAAAATGATATACTGCAAATCGGGGTTAGCCGGTGACTGCAGAAAAAACCTGTAATAAACAAGAACAATATTGGTATATGCGTGATGAAAAAAATTATTCTGTAAATCAAAAACTACATTTAAATAATTATTATGGTATGTCGGTAAACATCTTCTTATATATTTTCTCCTCAACACCAACTCCTTTTAAAATTTGTAAGTGTTGTAACATTTTCACTTTATATTCATGCAAAACGAATACCATCATTTAATTACTGATGCAAGCACTCGCGTATAAGTGAGAATGTGGAATGATATAATAATATATATATATAATGTTTAAACTGAAAAAGGAAGGAAAAACAATCAAAAAAACGTAAGTAATTTTATTTCAAGGCATGTAAAAACGGTTAAACATATTTATGGTGGGAAAAAATTGATAAAAAAAATTGATATTGTACAATAACTGTTATAGTTTCTGGATGTTTTAGTGTAACCCTTCAAAAATACTTTATTTGTTACTAATAATACACTTATACTTGATTAGTAGTTACCATATTGTGTAGTTGGGTACTTATATTATAGTCATGTTCGTTTCATTTTGTATAATATGACGTATGTATATGTCGGTTATGACCAACCCGTGGCCCCGAGCCCTATGTTTGTCTTAAAAAAATTCAATCATTTGTTTTTTTGTAAAAATAATTTTAAGTTAATAGATTGCTAATATAATAATCAAGTATAATTGTTTATGAAATATAGTAAAAACAAGATATACCATATTTTAAAATGCAATAATTTTAAAATATGGAATAGGAAAAAGATGAATTTATATTATTGGTGGCCCGCATAAAGACAATATTTTTCTTATGTGGCCAGCCCATTGGGAGAAATTGGTGATCACTACACACTACACTCGGAAATTACCTATATTTTAATTTAGAAATACAAACCTTAACATCTTGTTAGATAATGCAGTTTTATTTTTACTATTATTTGATAAATACGATGAGTTGCTTGACTAATTGATATGTTTACAACATGTAACAACATTTTGGCTTTCACATATTAATTTCACAGAGGTCGCCCCAGATGAGTAGGTCAATAACTATTTACCCTATAGATCGCATACTTCCCAATATAGTGTTTGTTTACTGATCGTATATTGAAGAAGATAACGCGTGGTATGTATACATATGTAATTTATGTGTTAAACTACAATTGGTACCAGCGGTATAATAGTAAATAAGTATTACTTAATTTTAGTTTATCCGAAAACTTTTCTTTTCGAAATACTTAAAACTTTACTCTTCAGCTAAGGTTTAGGTTAGTAGGACTTCCCTATTGGATAGCCCGTTTGTCTAATACCAAACGTTTCATCTCGATCTTGTAAAAAAACGTGTACCATTCAACCAAGCGTTAAAAAAGGCGATATTATACCAGCCGTTATCTTCACTTCTTATGTCTGTATTTTATAGCTTATTATAAGGTCTTATTCAATAAGTCTGTAAGTTATAACCATATATGATTCACATTTCTCTTCATATTCTTTTTTATCCAAAACCGTTTGCTGTGTACAAACCATTACCAAAACTCTAAATTAAAATATCATAATTTATTGTTTTATATTTTATCAACTTGTTTCTTCATGACGGAATAAAATATAACACATGTTGCATTGTATAATCAAATATAATAGAATACCATTCAAAATTAATTTGTAATAAATGTCAGGAGATTTAATTTTACTTGTTGTGAATGTATACTTACTTACAATATTTATATAATATATTAACTTTGAATGCAATTAAAATTCATAATTATTTTAATACATTATTCAACTTACATTGATACATTAAGGAACACTGAGAGAATGAATTCATTGTAAATGGCCATTGACATGAATCGACTCTCGTTGAATTCTGATGGTGCTTTCCGCACAACAATACATAGACGAATACCCCAAACTAAAAATAAGACTTCCACTAAAAAAAAAAAAAAAACATAATAATATTATGAATTATGAATCATCTTTATTTTTGTATGTATGCCACTGCCTTCTAGAATAGTAATAAAAGATACAATCTTCAACATTGAAGATAGCTTATGGTAGCGAAATCGATCTAGATATTACTTGGGGATCTTAATTCATAAAATTAAGTTGTAAAAGGTTATCAAAAAGCAAAAATATAACGACGTACCAGAGAAATAGGAATTCGGAGATATTAAGCAAAACCAGTTTTAACCAAAATCAATTGTATTTTTTTGCAATAATACTTAAAACATCAAACATTCATATAAGCATTATATTCTAAAAATATATTTTTGTATTTTATTATTCAAATATGAATCAGTTTTTTAAGAGGTACCCAAAGAGTAGCAAAGAACAGATACATCTGTTAAGTATAAGGAAAAACAAGCTATGCAATTATTAAATAATAATTAATAGTTACTGTCTAGTTGAAATAATTAATTCAAAATTGCACAGAGTTATAGAGTCCTCATTAGCGTGAAGCATCGAATGGTGTGGAGTTAAATTATGAATGTAGTTGAAGGCAGACAAAGGTGCGATAAAGGGAGTGGAGTTAAACAATTTTAATTTAATAATGTATAATAAAGTAAATTATTAATACTAATAATTGACATAAATACATTATAATATTATTAACATTATTTATTTTTCATAGGCTGGGCCATTTTTTACATTATGCGTTTGTAGTTCAACTAATATTCAGGCAAATAACTTTTCTTTTTTTTTTTATTCACAAAATGCATGACAATACATCAAAATATCAAATATACAAATTTTTTTAATGTAAAATAAGATCTTAAAACCTTGGTACTTACGTATTGAGAAGAATCTATCCCACCATCCAGTTGGACACAGATCTGTTTTCAAATTATCTGCAGTTCTACCTACTATAACATATGGTGGGTTGACCAGAGTTCTTATCAGCATTATCAAGCCAACTACCGCCATCATTAGACCAAGTCTCTTTAGTAAGTCCTTGTCGGTGATTTTAACGACTTTTGCTGATCTCACCCTGAATATTACTGATATCCTATGAACATGAATTAAAAAACATATGTACTAATCGTGCACATAATAAATCATGTACAAATTAATTTAACTAGTGTAGAACTTATTTCCGTGAAGAATAATAAAAAAAAAAACAATAATCTATTATTATCAAATGTTTTTAGATATGAAAAGCTGCAGGATAAATTGCCAACTATTTAAATGATGCATATAGGCCAATGGAGGCAACAGTGTTTTTTAATTTTAAAACAACAATAAATTATTACGTTTAGAAAATATTTTTAATTGGAAATTATCACTGTTCATGGCAACAAATGTGAGCTATTTATGGAGAATCTTAGTATTATGTTTTAATTATATTTCGGATAATATTACTGTTCGCTTTGGTTTTATCACAATATTAATAAATGATTAGGTACATATTTTAATGAGCAGTGTTAAAGTGTTAACTAGGGGATCTTGTATAACTTCATCATTGAAGAAAAAAAGATTGGACATGCCTGGTTAATCGGTCTTAATGATAATAAAAAAATAAATATTTAAATTCTTTTTTTTTAAATTTGTATATAGGTTATACAGCGACAAATTAAAAAAAAAATGATTTTTCAAATTCTCATAACTTGCTTCAACATCTAAATCATAAACCAACTCGGGACTAGATAATATTCTGACCTTTAAATTTTATCATAAGTCAATTTCATCTGATATTAAAAATAGATTCTTCTGAACGTAAAATTGACAATCACACGCACTATTTTCCAATGTAATTAAGTACAAAAAGTTATATTTATTTGTACTAAGTGCATACATTTCAAAATAAAATTCTTGTACCTATATTTTAATATACTCAGAAAACGCAAAACCTCTTATTTAGGTACCTAATATAGTAACATTATTTTCAAATGATGTAAAATAAAAATTCGTACCCAATAGCATAAATATTGTAAACACATATATTGAAAAAATAATTTATTCAACATTTTGTAATTGGATTGTTCATATTTAATTTATAATTACATGTCTATCTGTGTTTATATTACACAATAAATGTATGGATTTGCTGAGGAAGTTTTAGTATTTTATTCGATAAATTGGATGTAAACACGTCGTTAGTGGTAAGTAATATACGTTAAATATGTATTATTACAAGTTATTTTAATGAATAATTTATTCATATGTTGTAAGTTTATACACAAGTAATTAATTTTTCGTTTTCTCCTAAGAAAAATAAATATTATTTGCCTATCGAGTTAGGTAGGTTATCGAGTTTTGATTTATCTAATTGTTAATTTTCTGATGAACGTTCGGATTCTCGAAATCAAGTACAACAATTGAATAGTGTTAACACTAATAATTATTACAAAATTGTATTATAGTGTAATTGCGGCCAGCCGAAGCATAATAATCAATACGACTGCAACATCGATTAAATTATTGTATAACACTATAACCTATATATTATATACGTATATTGAGGAATTTGTATTATGAGATTGAAAGTGATTCAATATTATAGGACTATTACAGAAAAATTAGAAATATATGATAATTTTTAATCTTACATGACTAGTGAGCAGAACATTTTTCCAGAAGAAAACAATTATTTCAAAGTTTCATTTACTAATTTAAGCAAATGTACAAAATATGTTTCATAGGCTAACAATATTTAACAATAGTTAATTAATTTTGTATGTTTTTATGAATTACAAATGTTGAATACAAAATACATATTATATTTATATTAAAAATGGGATTAATATACAAACTAATTTAATATTTAGCTGATCAATCACCATTTTTATTTGAATATAATTTAAAATATATCGTTAAGCCCAATGGAACATGTCACCAGGGTACCCAATGTACAGTGTACCTTTTTAACAAAAAAAAAAAATTGTATATTTATCAATATAGGTACTACTACCTGTCAGTAATTACTAAAGTTGGAATTGCAAGGTAGAAGATAAAATGAATCAGATAAAATTTAATTCAGAAGGCTTTAACAGGATTAATTGTCTATCCTTGATCTCATAAATAAAATTTAAAAAACAATGGATTTAATCATATCCAATCTGGTTGTTATACATACTATAGGAATTTTTAAGGATGATTTTTCGCAGTGTCAAAGTGTGTTAGAAATTGTTTTACTAACGATATAGTATATTATGCCTTAATGCCTATACAGGCTAATTCATGAGACATGCTCACCTCCAAGTTCCTTACTGATAACAAGTAACAATAAGTTTCCTAAGTTTCCTTACATTGGTTCAAATTCTGTTTATTTTTTAAATTTTTAAGCTTACATATAAAAAAAAAATATCATAATATCCCTAATCAATTATGTGTCTTGTGTCAATTCAAACTTTTTTTATGCATCAAATATCCCACTTATTTATTGTAAACTATCAAATATGATGTTTTATTCAAATATGTTAATGGTCTCTATTTTCTAAATCGAAATTTGAACAAGTAGTTTCCTACTAGTTTCTGAGTTGTAGAACTTGATAATAGTTTTCGAATATATGGTTATTTAATAATATGGTAATATGTATGATAATTTGAATTAGTTATTATTTTTAATATTTTGAACTCGTGACATACTGTAATTAGTATTAAAATGTGTATGAGTTAAATGCAAAAAATTAAATTAATTTAGACAAAATGTTACATAGTTGATAATATTTTTTATATTCTATATTTCTATGTCAACCCGTTATTAAGAATTATTATCCATTATTCATAAAGTTTAATAACTTATGTAATTTAGGAACTACTCAAGGAAATTTCTGTTAAGATATTTTTAGATGCAAATCTAGATCACGTTCTTAACAATTTACCCTCAGAAAATTCATTTATTACTTAAATAATAAGATTAAATTGTATTTAAAATCTAAGTATTTTATAAAATATTGTTAAAAATTTAAAAAATTGGATTTTTGATAAAATATAGATTTTTAAAAGTGAGTGAAAAATATAAGGGTTAGCGTACTTGGTGAATTAAATCATTGGAATGTAAAAAATTTAAGTGGCAGGCATTGTTTTTAGCAATAATACAATAGATTGTAATATTAAAGTCATATTTTAAAACGAACAATTAATTTGTGATACTGCATTGTGTTACTTTGATAGTAAAATGTCATTGATACAAAGGATTGATTTACATTCATATTTATGTGTTTGAAATAGTAGTGCAAATGGTGAAATGGAACTTTATAATATTATCATTTACAGTTTAGTACCTCCACAGTACTATTAATCATTAAGCAGACATAAAATAAGTTACTAATATAACCAACTGTTATACAGATTGTATAATAACATGAACGAGCAATGATGAATTTATGAAATACGTTACCTATTTAAAAGTTAGGTACTATTAAAATTAGAACGCCATATCAAATAGTGATACTCTTTATCGTTTCATTTTACAAAGTTTTGATAGAAATTTAAAAATTTATTATTTCAAATTGGATATTACGTTCGATAACAAGGCCTAATAATTTAATATCCAATAATACACAACTTCAGTTTACTTTATTTTCTATTGTTACTCCTCACCATACACCAACAATAAATAACTATATAATTATGTGAAAATCAATACATTTTGAGTCACACAATATTTATAGGTGTTAACTTATTGTATTTCTATGTATTCTTAAAATTTTGAATTTTCTATTCACATTTTCAAGGTTATTGTTGTTTTTGACCAATCCTACGTTTTTTTAAATAATATTTCGAAAAAAAAAATAAATAAAAAAATAACCAAAAACCTATTTTAGGTTAGGTACTCAGTAGCTAAACATTTGTCTCAATATTTTGAAAATTTCATTGGGTTCAGGAAATGATCATCTAAGCGATAATGATCCAAGTGTGTAGAATTAATATGTTTTCGAATAAGTAGCAACGAAATGACAGGAAAACAGTTTTAGATTAATTAATATTTTTTAAAGGTATAGTTGAATAAGATAATGCTAATGTATTTAATTAATTTAATGAAAAAAAAATTTGCTTTTGAACGAATTTATTTTTATTCAAATTATAAAAACAGTATTTGTGGTTTTTTTAAGTGTATTATTTACATGTATTAATACAAATTAGAATTTATCGTAAAGATACAAAATCATATAACAGCAGTGTTATCAAACTTGTTGATGTGGTAAAATTCGACAAAACATGATAATTTTTTTTTCTAGAAATTTTATTGTAATAATTTCTATAAATTCAAAGTCAATCCGGTAGCATGTTAGAAATATTTGGAGGGCGTTTTTTCTTAGTACAACGAATATCCAATTTGGCAACTACCCAGATGGCCAATTTCAATTAACATTGAAGATTTGGCAAACATAGCCATTGGCTGTAGATCACAGTTATAGACTATGGTGGTTATTCATTTATCGAGAAAAAAAACACCTACAGAATAATATTATAATGTATAAAAAAATATATGTTGCGAACTTACGATGGTGCCTATGATTATAATAATAAAATATAGTTATGTTAGTATCATATACTTTTTTATATAGACAATGGACATTGCGTATGTACAGTTTTGTTCCGATGGTGATAAAAATGTACTTTTAGTTGTTATATTTGTTCAACTGGTATTGGCCTATCTAATTTATAAAGGAACGGCTTACAAATTAAATTACTTTTGTTCTAACCAATATCAACTCATTTTTTTAATACATTATAATTTGTGGATGCTTGAGTAACTGCTTTACATACACTATGTAGTGCCTGCACAATATTAGATTCTGAGGAGAGCAACTAGTGTATTGATTTTACAACGATGTGCATTTTATATTTTTCTTCACTATCAACATTTTCCGGGAAGATTTCTTTCGGGAAATTTAACCGAGTTGGTATTTCTGGGGTTAGGGGAAGAGGGAGAGGGGGAGGGGGTTCAAAAGTAAAAATCCCATTCCCGGTGCTTTCTAAGGGCAATGGGAAAAAAAATATTAATGAAAAACGTGAAGTTAACATTTTGACAAAATCACAAACAATTGAAAATTATTTCACAGCTAAGTGTTGAAAATATTTAATGTAAGATTAAATGTTTAATATTTAATATTAATTATTTCATTGTACCCTTAAATAATTCAATTTTTAGCTTGAAAATAAAAAAATATGTATAGACTCAGTTTTTAACACATATTAAGTTCAATTTTGGACAAAATTATACATTATTTACACAATAAATAATAATTTTTGGTAATTTTTTTGTAACTTCCTATAGTATTCGTGGTACATACAATTTTTAAAATGTATCAATATACTGTTTACACACAATGACATATACAAATACAATACTTTATGCAAAAATTTAAATAATCCATAAATTATAATAAAAATAAATAAATTTATTTTGTTGAAAACATCGGTTTTGTGTTAACTTCGAATTGGTTTTTGTCATTTTCTTATAAAATGTTTTACTTTTGATTCACTGTAGTACCAATAAGATCTAACTCGTGGGCGTCGTGGTCGGAAACAGTTTTTCTGCTTTAAAAAGTGGTGACAGACACAAAAAACCAATACATTCATCGCCCCACCAAGAAACTAAAATAGATATTTTGTGAGACAAAAAGTGTAACAAATACTGCTGTAACTGTAGATTTTTTATTCAAACATTCTGTCTTCTGTCCAAACGCTTTTCACAAATACATTATTTTCCTCAAATTAAAACATCTCCATCATATTTAACAACTATTATCTTCCTTTTAACGCATAATTTTTCAATTTGTGTCTTAACTAATTCCTTGTCTACCCTTTTTGAAAAAGGTTAGCAAAAAGATAGTATCCAAAGTAAGAACAGATACCTAACCTATTGGCTATTCCAATTCAAGGATATTATTCCTTGGCACTCATTCCTTTGTATAATTGTTACAGAACCAATTTTTGAGTTTACAAGGAAAAATATCTGGTTTCAGAACGACATAAACATTCGTCCATTGGTCTCGTCACGTGATTGCGTCTAGACTTTAAGCCTTTTGCCCTACACGCGAGTATACCATGCTTGAATTACATGAATCTTATCTACTTATAGTCTTGGATTTCCATCCAGTGTCAAAATTATTCAAATCGATTCTCCGACAATTGCACACCGGATTACTTTTAATGTAATATCTATCTAATGTCTAAACTCTTTGAACCATTTCCCAATTATTCCCCATTATTCCCAATTATTATTATTTATGTTTATGCGTAACGTTACAATGATCTCTCTTTATCGATCTTTACATTATAGTGTACATTGTATGAACATAATCTCATTGTTTTTGGGTTTGTTCTTTTTTTTTACAAATAAAATGAATATAACATAGTAACCTATGGGTTATAATTATAATAATACAATGTGTTTGTGAACAAATTAGTTTATCATTACGTATTACCAATAGTTATGTAAATGTATTCTGAATTATCCTTAAAAATAGTGGCTGGCCCAATACTCACTAGCTGAAAATCGTTTTGTATGCAATGATTTATGATTACAGTGACTTATTCAACGTTAATGTCAACTGAAAATGAACTATACAGCAGACCGACTTCTCCGGTTTATTTATGAAGACTATAATTGCATAAGGTATGATCAATGTACTAGATCTATTATAAAAATACTTTTGTTTCAGTAAGTTAACTTACAATGTAATATCTAAGTAAAAATATAATTTTAAATTAATTATATTAAATACTAAAACGTAACATACAATCACTCACAAAATAATACAAACATTTGTAGTTGTATTTATATGCTAATTTTAAAATACCTTATAGCAAATTAAAGTATTTTAAAAATAATAATATTCATCTATTGTTTGATGTATGGTAATATTATATATTAAAAGCGTATATTATTTAACGACAGAATTATTAATATGAAAGTTAAAAAAATATCCGTTTTCAGTAGCAAGTCTTAGACATTTTAGTATAAATAACTTTTAGACCAAACTTTACCATTTACAAAGTTCTCAAAAACGTATGCACGAATCCACCTGTGAACTTTTACTTTACAAATACAAATTCTTTTTATTCGAACTTCAGGAATCAAATTTAACAGTAAACTTTATTAATGGGTCATACAGAATATTGTAAATCTGTATAATGCAATATATTTACTTTCGTGCTTATTTAATAACATTACAAACACAGGATCAAAAAACAAATAGCACGAGTCATTAAACCTATAAAGCCGAATCAATTTTACCGACACTATAATAATCGTGGTCTTGAATAGTTAATTTGGTTTTGCCAATACATTATTATTTACTTTGATTATAATATGAACACTTTCCTTTTTTAATTATTTCATCTAATATATTTTATTAAATCTGCTACCAATAGGTTTAAGTTAAATACGTTTATTTCAGATGTCTTAGTAATATGTACTTGGTATATTAACATGGGTATACGTAAGCAATCGAGGTATTAGTAAGAAACATGAACAATGAGCAGATTTATTAAATTTATTTCAAGATTTCTATCCGTCACAATTGAATGTGCTTAAATTGTATTCCACGATTATAGTTATAAACCGTTACACACTAAAGCTATTAATATCATAATTGAATTCGTTTTTAAAATACTACTACACTTACCTCCAGGTTTTTAGCATTAAAGCTCCATAGGTGAGTGAGAATCCGATTTCTCGAAGCCAGACTCGAGCAATACAAGTAATCACATTTGGTTTTGGATACATCACAATCATCTGTAAATGCAATTATGTAATTATTAACTATAGGCAGCTGTAGATTGAGCTAGACAGATAGATTTATTTAAACTTTAAAGTGATATAACATTTGATTTATCGCACAATACAGTTTACTTTGCCTTGAGGTACAAAGATTATTGTGAATGATATGATTAAATTTTACAGGACTTACAGTGGCATAAATGAAGAACGCTCCAAGTGCAATAACTCTGAGCAATGCCGGACTAGCTGCTCGAACAACCTACAATATTAAAAATTATACATTATCAAGAATCGTTTACTATTATTTAAGCATATAAAAGTTAAGTCAGATGGTTACAATTACTTTAAATATAGAAGAATTATAATTAGTTACCTTTTTTTTTACATTGCAAACGTGAAAACGCTTACCCAGATGTATTTTATTTATAAGTCAAACACAACGTAATACCCGTCAAATAATTAATATTAAACAATGATAAAGAAGGGCCTGCACGTGACCTTTTTTTTTGCTCAAAAACATACATAGTGATCTGATTTCGATATTTTTTTTTTCTTTTAAGAGAAACACTTCTTACATCGGACTTGGATTTTAAAAATTATATTTCTTAACTACGGAGTAATATTTTTAATACTTCACATTTTCACAATTTTTCACAAGCTTTTGTTATTTTAACTAAGTTTGTTCAATTCACCCTGTAGAAAATCATTATCCTCTTTCTAAAATTAATCGAATCAGACCATTCTACAATGCCGGAGAGGTTTCATTGTGAATTGTGTTTTGAACAAAAAATAACGCTTTTGATCGGATGTGCAGTTGACACGACGTGTGTATGTGCATCGTGTGCATAGATTGTCGGGTACCAGGTATAATTACACACGCACTAATGATTAGGACTCTGATATTGTTGAATTTGCAACTTTCTTTTCCTGCACCGATTTATTGATAAGTAAGTTTCAAATGCGTTGTGTGCAAGTACGAATGAAAATCTAAAAATTTTTAAGTGTGATTTTTTACAATTTTTACATTTTTACAGTTTAGTTGTAAATATGGTATTTTTATTAATTTTACTCATTTTCAATACTATTTTAGCTATTTTTTTATGGAATTTCACATTTATAATACTTTTTAAACGGTTTCATAAAATTATCAAAAGAAACATTTTGTTCAGAAACAAAAATAACATTTCAATTTTAAAATTAAAAAAAAGAACCTTATAGTTCAATGTAACACATATATATTTGTAAAATTAATTAGTAAAAATAATGAAATTGCAATTTTCTAAGCTCCATTTTTTTTAGTGCAATACTGCAATCAATTTTTAGATGTCTTAACTACTACATCATCCGTGCCTTACTAATCATCATTGACGAGTAACACAAATGCCGTGGGCAGCAGCAAGGAAATTATATGTTGCCTAAATATTGCCCCTTAATAAAGACACACAAGCAGGCTCCTTTAATAATTTTTGTAAGAATAAAAGCTACGAACAGTGTGCTTTAACGCATGGTCGCGTTTTTATTTTTCAAATCATAATATTAAAACTTCAGTACCTATTAAAGTATACATTTTCGTATAAAAACGTATTCGAGTAGATATAGTAGGTACTATCATTTTTTTAACATATACATTGTTTGTCAAATACTTAGAAGTGCATTGGATATTGTTTATACAACATTAATATAATATAAAATATATTTTGAATAATACAACTATCGATATGTATAGTTTAATATATTTGAATTTTCATACATTCCATGTAAGAGAACAATGAGTCTTTTAATGTCTAATGCAAGAGAAACGTTAACAAAATATGTTCTGAAACTAAAGGTACCTACCCAAAAGTCTATTTTCATTGATCTTAAACATCGAATTCTTGGCTTTTTTTTTCAAATAGAAAACTTTTCAAAAGTTAAACGTGATTAATTTTTTTAATATGTACTTTACATATTTCATAGGTAGTACATATAATTTTTATACACAATAAATGTGAAGTACCTAATTAGATGATAAGATATTCTAGTCTGATGTATTTTTGTTGAAATTTCACAAAATACATTAAATGGAAATACGCATACAGCCAGATTATGTTATCACTCATCCCCTTAAAAATAAACATCTTCTACTAAAATAAATTTGTATAGGTAATCAATTTAATAAGTGACAAATTCGTTTAACCATGAATGTTTTAGAATTTAAATAACTATAAAAACTGTTGAAAATTCTATTGGAATTTGAGTATTATAGTAACGATTTCCTGTCAAAAAGTTATTGGTAATTAATTATAATCATAATGTAATGTTAATAATTGACACTTACTCTTAACTTGGTATTGAGTTTTTTTTAGAATACACCATTTTAAAATAATGACTATAGATAAAGTCAATATTAGTTTATCATATTATTATATTATTATGTTTTTTAAATTTCACATAAATGGAAATTTTTTTCCTTTATTAGAAAAATTCCAAAAAGAATATAAATACAACTCTGAGCACGTGATCATAAAAATTATCAATGTTACCACAAAATACTTTCATCGCCAGTTTCTGTGTATGACCTTCAGCTTTGATGGAGGAGGTGCATTTAGATCGATATTCTCAAGAAAATAACTTATTTAGCATTTAATAACAAAGCAGTAATGTACCTATGTATATCTACTATCAAGTAATCGACTACTATTTACAATCATGTAAGTATGTCTAACATCATTTTAATTCATTTATATATAATTCAATTCAAGCTTTTGTAAGTTATTGCATAAATATTTGTTTTTTGTATCCAAAAATTTACATAATCTACTGTAATTACTGATTTGATTGTGAACATATATTATAGTACGTGCACATTTTTTTTTCTTGGTAAACCACTACATACTCGTATAGGAGCCGAACTGTTGTGCACATGGCATAGCCCACATGCAGCATCGTTTATTTTAACAGATATATACAAATTTGATGGAAATAAGAAATATAGTACGTACAGAGTACACATTACAATAATAATGTGATGTATCATAATTATAAATCTTCATAATATGTAAAAAGATACATCACTTGTTGATATACCGCTTTGCAATGTTGTAATAAATATTTTATTAGTAACAGTGCTAAAAAATAACATAATATTCAAATGTTTTATTTTCAAAATTTTTTTTATAAATCTATTCAGTTTGAAAACGTATTTTTTTCCTCATATTATAAATAATGTATGTTTTATTCTAAAATATGAAGACCGTACAATTAGTTTTTTTATATTTAGTCAAATTGTTGATAACCTTATTTAAATATTTTGTTTTTTTTATCTAATTACAACTTTTTTATATCCATTATAATAATATGTAGGTACTAATCCAAAATCATATTATCTCTTTCCAAACGACTTTGTATAGCTATTCATTATGAAATATTAATTCAGAAAGTTCGGATAGTTAAAATAATTTTTTTTTTTTTGATCTATAGTTTTTCAGAGTGCTCGTATTTAATGTAATACTCTGATACTTCATAGTTAAAACTTTTATCTAAGTCGACAATGATGTCTGAAATTCATAAGATGTTCATTGTATATTGTTATCCAACTAGAAATCTTAGTTGAATCATCACTTGAATTAACTGTTTTACGGGTACTTAACAATATGATCGTAAATTATAATATTTATAATAATTCTGTGAATTTGTGTAACAATCAAGTATCTGATAAAACATCTTTCTGGGTATTGAAATCACTAAACATTTAAGGTTAATGAGATTGAGAGATTCACACACATCGCACTTCTCGAATCATACGTATACAAAATAAATTTCTGCCAATTGAAATATTAGAAAATTGAAAATCACATACATTTACATGTGAAATAAATTACTTTTAAATGGGCAAATAAACTTTAGTCTTCTGTAAACATTCAGTCACACCACACACTGTTTGAGACAAGTGTGATAGACATATATTTTATGTCATACACATATTTTAAAATTGGTGAGTTGAAATATTCAAGTTGACTATCACAAATACAAATTGTCTAGTATACTTTTCACAAAATTTAAAATCCTTTCATCATAAATATTGATGACCTATAAATAACATTTAAATATAGACTTTATTATGTTCGCCTATTGTATTCATTCAAAAAGATAATAAAAACAACATCTAATATGTACAAAATCTAAAATTGAAATTTATCTTTAGTTTATACTACGTTTAGTTTTGTATTTAAATAATCGTCGTTAATGATACATAATATTAATCAATTAGTTCACTTAGAATAATAAATATGAAAGCATATTCAAAAGCCCGTATATTTTTAATTCTAAAAATGTTAACTATGAGTTTCATATTATAATATTATAATAAATACATGCTCAAGATTTTCATTGAAACTGTACTGAAGCCAACCAAATACATTAAGAGAATTTGGATAACACGGTTAACAATTAAATGAAAGCTAGTCTCTAATCAGGTAATTTGCATGATTGTATTGTGCCTTATTTAAATTTACCAAGTTAAAAGGTTAATATAAAAATCAATCATTTATCAAGAAACTATTTTTTGTTAAGATTAAAATGTACAAACAAAGAAAAAGTAAATTTAATAAAAAAAAAAACAAATTGAAAGGTAGCTGCCATAAATAAATATACAATATATATTTTTTGAGGGTATTCTTGAACCAAAATATAATTGAAAATAACGGAACAATTAAGAAAATATTTTGTTGAATTTATTTGCCTTCATTTTACCATCTCTTATTAAATTTAGATTTCTCATTCATCTTGCTAGATATTTAACCTTGTTGACGCCACAATCAACGTTTGCACCTGCACGCCGTGTCCACCACCAAAGGCCCGATAAGCTTATCTGTCGGCCGACCGGTCTCGGCGGTGGTGACCCAGCATACGCTTCTCTAGTACCGGTGTAGTAGCCGCGACGACCTGTGCGTGTCGTCCGTTGCCGCTTTGTTGTTGCACTATTATATGTCTACCGTGCAAAACTTCGTCGTACGTACGTAAACATATGATCATCGCCCGTCCCTCGTCGCAGTGCGTAAGTTAAAAGTTTATTATAAATGATCATCGCTCGTCCGCAAAGTGCGCAACGCGACTCATCTTATTTGCAAAAACATTATTACCATCGACTGCAAGTCATTATCAAAACGTCGCATTACGTAATTGGTGCAGCTGTTCCACCACGACATACACAGCACTACCCAGTACATGTTATCAGGTCGTACTATCATTCATTCTACATATGATTTTTTTTGTTATTGATGTATTAGTTAAATTATTATAACGATCGCTTGTGATCTATTTATTATATTATTGTAGGTATTTACCGTGGTCGGGTGTGACCATATTATTACTAACATAGGTTAAGGCCTCGTATGTATTATTTTCAATTATTTTCAATATTATTCAATTATTTGTCATATTATTCGCTTGTTATTTATCATCCATATTTTAGTCCTATACTGTTGGTAATCTCCTTGAGCAATACTTTGTCGGGCGTACCAGCCGCAACAAACCTATTAGGCTTACATAGTTACATTCAATACTGTCGATAACTTATAAAATATAAAAATCATAACTATAATCGTATAAACTCATAATATTAAGACTAAGTTATATTATATTGCACTAATGGATATTTGAAATTATGTTGAACTTGATTTTAGAATACTACTAATCACGGACTGAAATGTACGAGTTCTGCATTAAAGAGTTTTATTCATTACATCAACATACGTCATTATCTCTACGCGAAACAAACTACAATATGTCAGCACTTGAATATCAATGATAAACGAGACTTTCCAATGTAATATATTATAGTTCACAGAGTGCGCTAAAACGAAGCATTTCGTTATGGTGTCCTTCACTTAATTTATTGAATGCATCTCACAACTCCAGCTCGAAATTAATTAGAACAGTCAACACAGAGTCGGCTTTTGAAAAACCTATAATTGAAAGAATGACATTACAAAGAAGTTATCTTGATCATCGAACTAGGTCCAACAAAGGTATCCCTCAAGTTAGGAACATGTGACTATAAATAACTACGAAATAACAACATCATATTATTATGTAAAAGACTGGTGTTTCGTAAAAATCTCGGTTTTTCTAAATTATTATTAAAAAGACAGGGATTTTTTCACTTCACTCACTTCATTGCCAAAAAAGATATTATAGTTGAAGAGAGACGCTTTGTACTGTTTTAAATGGGGATGACGGATGAAAGAAAAAAAAACACACAAATTATTATAATATAAGTGCATTGAACATACATTCAAAATCTAAAAAATAACTATAAACATTATACTCTTCAAACTGCAAAATATGCGAGCGTGTGTAACATCTCACTCATATTTGAATGGTATATTCACGAACATGCGTTCACCTGCTATCACCATGAAAATGTTGATAAACTACAATCTAACTGTTTTTACCACATCCCCGGTGTTTCCAATTATTAATATCGACATGATATTGTACATAATGAGAATCTCACGTCTT
This sequence comes from Myzus persicae, assembly GCF_001856785.1. NCBI lineage: Eukaryota > Metazoa > Arthropoda > Insecta > Hemiptera > Aphididae > Myzus > Myzus persicae. The sequence continues at coordinate 1,265,741 of NW_019104044.1, forward strand.
GTGACATTGTGATTTGTGATACATAAGTACAATCGGATAATAATATTAACAGTACATTAGCAAATGTAAAGAAAGTAATTTAAATACTCTGAATGATAAGCATTAGAACAAAGAGTTCTATTATTATTCCAATGTTTCGCGTCCATTTACCGTCTTCGAGCTACGTGTATATAATTTATATTATGTATTTCAATTTGAAACCTTTAAATATATATATATTCATGTAAATATTCAATCTGTGTAAATTTAAATAATATGTTAATATTCGTATGTATTTTTCGGAAGTGTCAGGGTCAATCGACCGACAACCAAAATACCGACAAGGTATTTAATTTCACTTTTAATTTAGTTATATTCTTATTTCAAAAATGTATTTCTATAACGTTCTAATCTCCGATAATTCGGTTTGAACCACATCATTGTTTGTATTTATTTTATTAAACAAGATAGATATGTTCCAATTTTCAAAATGTTGAGCAATAAATGACATAAGTTCCCCCTTAAATTATATTTAATTAGTCATTACCATTTATTATAAGACGATTTTCATCATTATTAAATATTATAACTGTACAGTTTTATAAAAAAAATGTATTGTCAACATAGTCAATAATATACATTATGGACAGATTTTTAAAATAAGAATATAGATTGAAAGTGAGATTAAATATCTTGTCGGCATTTTGGTTGTCCGTCGATTGACCCAGAGCCGTATTTTTCACACTACTCCAGCAAGATAAACCACCATTGCAATAGTATAAGCGTACCAGTAATGGCTAAGGTGCAGTCTATACGTAGTCAATGAGTATGAGCCGGCCAATAATTATAATAAATATAATAACGATGTCATACTATTATTAAACAATGTGCGCGCAATGCACTAATTAATTTGTGTTCAAATTTAAACATTTTATTTCTCTAAAATGTTCATATTTGTGTGTTATTTCTTTAAATTGCAATAAATATATTATTATTATTATTATTATTATTATCATCACTAGATTACTTTTAGGTGTCCGTATTTCCAGGTGAAGAACACGACCAGCGGAAGGCATCCGATAATGACCAGCGACAGCACAAGTATAATCGTCCGGAGTACCCAGTTTAATGACGCTATACAGGGACTGGAGTCGATGCACTCGTCGCATCCTTCAGCGCATCGCAAACACTCGAACATGCTGGGTTGGCTGTAGTTGTTTGGTTTTCCCTGTCGGCAAACAACAACAAAAACAGTACACTTTTAATCTGAGCACCGATGAGTGGGTAACGTCGAGAATACGACTGCAACTGTTGTTGTTGTGCCGTACCTACGCCTATACCGCAATAAAGTCAGACGAATAATAACACTGCAAAGGCGCCGAAAACAAAAACATAAAATATGTACATCACTCGTTGTATTTGTCTTCCAGTATGATATTGTGAGAATAAATTTCATTGAACATTTTAAATAATAATAATATAATATAGCGTTATTATTATCTCCAGCGGGCTCGAATTCGTTTTCGTTTTAAATATATTATTATTATGTTCTACGGAAATCACACCCAGTTGACAATTTTGTTAACGTTTCGAAATACAAAATGTATTGTTTAAAACATAGCACTTCCCGGATCTACGTCAGCCAGGACAAAGCGTTCAGATAAATGCTGTTTGTGTTAATTTTGTTGGGTTGGAGAAAATAAAAAACAGAATATTCAAACAATTACTCGATTGGATTTATAGAAGACATTTGATTATCGAAAATTATGAGTAAAATATTATATAATAAAAAACAATGGAAAATTTTCGAATTTAAATGTTTTTTCTGGTGTTCTGTGAATGATTCCTCTTCATGTGACCATGTTTTTGTATATACTTTTCTCTCTATTATCATTATGACTTATCATTTTTATTTCGTAACCAGATTTGAATAAAAAAGTAATTTGCAATTTTATTCAGTTAAAAGTACATCGGCTTGATGACTGATTATTAATAATATACGTGAGTTATATTTATTTTTAGATCATACTTTTTAACTTCATCAGATTTTATTTAAAATGTCACTACTCTTACATTACATGAAAAATGTCAAACATTAAGTATGTAGTTTTCAGTTCAAAAGTGTTCGAATATTTTGACTTCTATGTTTCATTTGACTATTTAATTTTATAGAGCAACATGAAGAAAACAATCAGCATGACTAGAATGTTCATGATAAAATACTATCTATGGCTATCTACAAGATTGCATTATGCCACAACTAATTATTTTATAATTTATTAACATAGTTATTTGTAATTTTTTAAAAATAGAACCATTAAGGATTAACTATATGAAGATTCGTCAATCACTATTGTATTAGAAAGAAGCAATAATACATTTTAAAAAAAAAAAAAAAAGATAATTGATAATATTTGTTCATTAAAAGAACTTATAATAACTAATAACAATTAACAGTATTATTGGTAATTTACTATAGAAACAAAATATCAGAATATTGTACAATTGCATGCGTATTTTTAACCTAAAGTTTAAATTTATTCAAAACCTACGTCAAACTTCAAATCTTTTTAGATAGTTAAAATTAACTTGTATAAGATGATTTACCGAGATTAACAAAGGTTTTTTAAATTCAAAAAAATGAGTTTATAATGAAGTATTTTGTTTCATATTTTGAAATGTATGTAATTATCATAGATAAAAATTATAAAGAAATGAAAGAAAAAAAATCCCTAATGTTTAGAATAATATTGATGAGTAACAATATGATTAATAAATATAATATATATATATACCTATAGATATATTTGAAAAATTGAATGCAACGTTCAATTGACTATTGCATAATATTATTACTTTGTCGTAACAATCAACGGAAATTGAAGTATAAATAAAAATTTACTGTTGAACAATTATTTTATTTTTCAGCTACTGCAGTTTCTATAAAAAGACAAACAAATTACGATAAAGGATTATATAAGTTAATGGAATATTAAATTCTATTTATAACTTAATTTGAAAATACACGTTAAACTTCTTGCATTAGAATCTATTTTAAAAAGGGACAGATAATTTATGTACTGTAAAAAAAAATACGTAATAAAAGTTTAAGTACAACTTTGAAATAATATAAAAAAAATAAAAAAAAACACTCTTGAATCTTGTCAGGTTTTTGAAATATTTTTAACAATCTTTGTCTGAAAGAAAAATATGTACTTCAATTATTTCAATTGTACATAATATAATATCCTAATCAAGTAAACATATTATGTTACATTTATCTGATTTGAAAATTTGAAACTAAGATTGTTTTAGTTAGGCTGTTTTGACAATTGCATTGTACCAACGTCCATCTTGTCAAGGTATTTATATAACTTAATCAAAAAATGTTTTAAATAATTTGTTTATGTCACATCCATTTGATGTTCTGATTCGTCCTGTGAAAAGGATAGAAGTCACATCCATTTCACGAACACTATTTTGTTTTTCGCACATAAACATATGATTACAGAATATATTTATGATTTTTCAAAGCACCGACACATAAATATAGTAGTATATTATTAAGTCAATCAACATGATGGCTATAAGTTATAAATAAATAAAATCCATTAATGCTATTGTATGAAAACAAGTATAAGCATTAAAATTATTGCAGAACTATAAAACGAAATTTATAAATTTAAATAATAAAAGGGGGAAAGTAAGTGACAATTTGATGTGTTAAATTGTAATCCAATTATAAATCATTTCAAGCGAAAAACAATTCTGACAGCGTATTATCTTACAAATGCATTGCTCATGATATTATTGTAGTAATTTTTACTCATAGTAATATGGTGTGTGTAAGCTAGACATATGGAGCATAACATTTATGTTATTTTAAGTAAGGTTATGTAAATTAGAATGCTTAAGAAAATCGATTATACATGAAAATTAAGTACAAATATGGTGCAAGGGTGTTGTAGGGTACTCTGTACTTGATCTGATCTCGAGCGTATTTTAAAGAGTAGAAATAATGTGTGAGTACGGAAAGTTCGGTTCCAAAGGTTTGGGTGGTTTGGCAAAAATGAGTGTCCGTGAATGATTCTGGTGTGTCCTATGCGTAGCCTCATTAAGTTCAGTTTTTTTCCGTCAGTTTGAAAATGGGGTTAGGGCGTTATGTTATTCTTTTAATTTAATTCAGCCCGGTACTTTGTTTATTCTAAATGTGTTGCCATTTATTTTTAACGATTTCTTTGATGCATTGTTTCGAAACGTCATAAGTCATTTGTTTCAGTGTTATTTGAGGCGTTTGAGGAAATGTCCGTCCGTTGTTTTCAGTAGTACTTATGGCAATGATAATTGTATTAAATTCATAACTTTAAAGATTTTGCGGTTCCAGCTGCAGACTATGTTATTTTATTGAGTATAAAAACACTGAGCAACACGTGTGTTTGGTCAGTTAATTTCTTGATTGTTTGGTTTTGAATAAATATTGAACATTGCTTTTCTTAGAGCCCAAATCAAATTTCTCAATATTAATAAAACAAAATAGCGTTTTGCACCGGGGAATCACTACACTAATTTTTGAATATTGATACTGCTCGTTGCAACAATTTAACTGCATTACACAAACAAATAGTTCAATTTTCCGTTTTAAGTTATTTAAAATATGATGGGTATATTTTTTTTATATTAATAAAACGAGTTGATAAATTGCGTTTTATAGTTAGGCAATTATAATTATAATATGTCTATTTTTGTTTTTCCATATTATCTTTATTGAACTATATGTATTAATATCGTATATTCACTTAAAAATAATTAACTAGAATGTATAAATTGCCTTAAAAAAAAAATAGTTTTTACTTTTTAGTTGAAAAGTATTAGAGATTATTATAGTTCTAATATCATTGAATATGTTTTTTTTTTTTTAATACGTATCGTTGTTTCGTTATAATATGTACCTATACAGAGGTTACCTACGGAACATATTATATCCCATTCTACTAAATAGTTAATATCCGCGTCTGCAGTTTCGTGAAGAGTTATCCATATTACATGTAATTACGTGATGTGTGAAAAAATGAAGTTCATTCATGTCGTGAAACATATTAGAGTTTAAAATAGATATGACATAAACATACGACATGCTTTATTATATTACATAATATATAGTGTGTGTACACACGCAATATTTAAGCGAATAATAGTCAACACGTACCTGCATAAGTTTTTCGTATTCCTCTTCAATAATGACTCCGTTGAAATACCTGTGTCCTGGATGCCCTACGTATTTGGGAGCGGGGAAGTAATAACCTCGACGGCACATACACTTGTAACTCCCTCTCCGAAACCCCAAACCCGAAACAGCAACACACTAAAAAAAAAAGGACAAAAACAATTTCTATGAAATAATTTTAAGGTACACGTCACTATTAATACAAAGTGTTCTAGCCGTAATCAATTACCTTTAACTTTTTTTTTAAAGCAGGTAATGGAATACTATTTTTTAATTAATAGTACAATAAACTATATGTACTAACATAACTATTTGTTGTTTTAATAAAAAACAATAATTAGTAATTAATGTAAAAAGTTAAATAATTTTAATTTATTTGAAAAATATGAGGTGTTTTTATATGTTTTTATTGCTTTCATTGTTATGGCTGTGTTTAAAGTCCACTAATGGGATATCGCAGATAGTAGGTAGGAAGTTATCTATAGATATGCATTTCTCGTCGGTATTAAACTGGTAAATATTAGGCAGTTATATTTAAGTATTGTTTTGCTGTGTTGCTTATATGTGGTATGAAATTAAATTATTAAAAAGCATTCATGGTATTTCGAAAAAAAATTTTCAAGCAAATTACATTTTTAACGCTTTTATTTAGAAATATGGAATTTGACCATAGATTCAATCATGAATTGTCCGCACTACCTGCAATGGGTATCTATTATCTATTACCTATTATTACTCACCGTTATATTTTTGCTATATATAACTATTTACGTATTTTCAATTTTTTATTTTATTTTACATCATGAGAATCAGCTAGCTCTGATCTATTGACAATCTTAAAACGTGTTTCTTCTTTGGTTGTACATTACTATCGTTCAAATAAACCTTACGTCTTATTTACTTACGGTTACGTTCTTTTGTAATAGTAATATAGTTATATCAAATAACTGTCGGTAACACTTAATAAAAGGTACCGGTATCGAACTTAATACCCTCAACGCTGTCGCAGTCCATTTCAATATAGGCTATATTTAGTCAAGAATCAATGAGTCACTAATAATTATATAGGATGACCCACGTACCCCACAGTGACACCCGAATTTAAATTATCACCAAGAAATCTTTGATGTGTCCAAAAAATATTTGTAGTCTTAATTAACCAAATTCCAATTTATGCTGTCGTTGACGAAGATATATTTGATACAAAATAATGAACTGAGATTAAATCACCTAATCCAGTTAAACAAATTAATTTCAATTAGTCTTGGGAAATTCTCGAATAAATAAAGGAGCCAAAAAAATAAAAATGGTGTCTCCCAGTGTGTTAATAGAAAGCGTTATGGCAAGGTATCTTGACAGTAATCAAGAAAACAACTTAGAAGCAAAAAATGGTATTATGGGTTAGGTTAGGTCTATAAATAATTATATTTTCTTTTGAAAAACGTACTTAGATCAAAAATTAAATTGTACTGGAAACCCATTTTTTTTTCTGAGATCCATAGAAAGAAGATAATAATTTTATAACACTTTTTCTATAGAAAAAGACAAGTGCAATTAAACCAATTAGCACTGCAAAAATGTAAGTCTTGTCAATTTTATGAAAGTTTTACCACCCTTTTTTTATTTCTAGATTTCATTAAAGAGACATCCATTTTAAGAAGTAGTACATTATGAGGAAAATGTAGTTGCAAGTAAGAAATTTCGGAGAGCTTAATAGAATTTTTATCATAACATATAGGTAAAATCTCTGAAAGTATACCAATTGAAATACAATATATATTTTTCCAGCAACAAAAATTTAAAAAACCACGATTTAAAAAATTTTCAATACAAAAATAATTATTAAAAAATGTTAACACTCCAATTATATATAAAAAAAAAAATATATATATATATATTTACATCCTACACATACATGTAGGTTCAATGTTCATGTTATGTTATCTATCATAATATTTTTTTTATTATTCCATAAACAGAACAGTATTTCCATAACTTGGGTGTTATACTGCTGTTATTATTCAAAAATAATTGAAAAATAAATAATAACATGTTAACACGTATCTTTATCATAACAAGCTGAAACTTTTTGGTCTTCAACATCGAGAATAATATTTTGAATGGATCATGGATCATGTCATCATAAAATCGTCTTGCATCTTTGGGCATACAGAAATATTTTAATAAACTAGCTTCACCATTTTATTTGGATGGTTTTATATAACTTATTCTTGGTATGACTTCTAAATTTCATCAAATAATGTATTATTAGAGTTCCTGTTAAAAGTGTCTATTCAAACAGGTGTATCAGTACAATACTACAATGTGGTGTTATACCAACTGTCTATACCTAACCCTTTTATGTAAGGAAATCCTTTTTGTTCTGTATTATTAAAACCTAAAACTGATTTGTCACGTATTTTCCATGAACTGAAACGTCTTCTTTGTGAACATCATGATACTATGTGATGCTATGCTATATTATGTGGCTGTGTAATACTATATTTTCTTTTTTCCTAAGATATTGTACTATTTAATTAAACGATGAAAACTTGTGTCAATTTGGTATTTTGATCACCTATAATATTATTTAATGGTTTATTAAAGGTTTTATTTAGTTAAGTGTTATATGGTATTTCAATAGAAGTGTTTTGAAAGTAACTTCAACAGATAACACTCAATATATATAATTAATATATTCTATCTAAATGTGAGTATTATAGAGTGAAATTTAAATTGAAATATGTTCATTATTATTTATTTATTCATAAATCTAACTCAATTTATCTATTTCATTTTATTTAAATACCAATTATTATACTTCGGATAGATACTAGTTGTATAACATCACTATTTCAAGCAAATTTTAGTTTAAGAAGGTTGGCAAGAACATACAAACATTATTTTAAGTAGTAAGTACAACGTTCACCTCCTAGAAGGATGCAAAAGTAGAAATTAACACTTCTTTAGGCAATTTTGAAGTGTAAAATTAAATATATACAATAAGAGTGACTAATTTTCGTAAGTATTTAAGAAATTATATAATCATTTAATATTCATTAAATAAAAATAAATTACACTATTTATAATGACTAATGAGTGTATAATATGCTATAATTTTTAAACATAATTAAGTTATAGTGACTTCGACGTGTTCTCAATAATCTTACTATCACACGTTATGTAAAATAATGCAACTCAAATATCTAGTAAATAATCTAACAAAGATTATCAGGCAAACACGTGAAAACTACTTCTAGATACGACGAAACTTCCTTAAATATGAAACAATTGGTTCCACCACTTGATTGATAAGATTTATTTGTACATTTTTTATTTATCAAATAAAAACTAATATTGAAATGTTTGATTATATCATTTTTTTATTGTTATTATTTATATTTTGTTTTGGAAAATGCTATATTTATCGTATGTAGCAGTTGCGTGGACATAAAGTACCTTATGAAATAATGTAAACACACATATCATACCATTAACATGGCATAGCCTGTTCTGAAACAACTTGATTGAAATAACACATTTAAAAAATAATAATTTATGGAAATAGATTTTCATAAAAAAAAGGAATTTAAAACAAATTTTGCATATACAATTATTTATTTTTCGATGAAAATAATGATACCATTGGACTTTTTGCTATTTTTACCATAAGAATCAATGTAAAAGTAAATTTTTTTCAGAAATTTTAACTTTTTTTTGTTTAACTATCTACTTTACATATTAAATTATAGTATTTGTGATTTTTGAATGTTCATAATTGCATTTGAAAATATTTTGAGAAAATAAGTGACTACAATTTATAAAAAGGTGAATAAAAGATGGATTTAAAAAAAAAACATCATTTGGCATGTGGGTAAATACAACATGTTTAAAAGGTCTAACTAATGTCCTATAACATTTTTCAAAAGAAATTCGAGAATCTCAACAGTTCTTACCACTATTGAATTCAGAACCTTTTTGGATAATAAAAGCATAACATTAGCAAACAAATCGTTAGTTATCTATCATTTTTCTACTAATAAGTGCAAACGCAAAATGGTGAAATGACGAAGAACGACTATATGAAACTGAGCCAGTAAACACGCAGAAAAATAAGAAATCGTAAACGTCTAAGGACACACACACACACACACACACCACACAACCAACCATAGTATTATTATTTAGTGCTCCCGCTTTTCGTTAAAAGCATGTGTAGTCGCAAAGCATAGTTGGTCATTTCTAACAATAGTAATATTTTAAGTGTACGACGTTTAACCCATAAACACGAAAAATGCACATTAGGTCCATTAGGTTATTATACTATATTTTATTTTAATTTCGGCGATAAGCATGTTAAAAGTATACCTAATAATTATTAAATAATCGTAAATAATAAAACGTATTTTGTTTAATAATTTACAAAATACTGTTATAAATTAGTACAGACCATATTAACAAATACTCAGTGTTAACCATAATCATCCATTGTTTTTAGTTGGTATTAAGTCAATAAGACCAATATGATCTTATGATTCACAAATGTGACTTTCATTAAAGAATATAATATCAATGATAATGATTTTAAAATTAAGATCATCGATAAATACTAGAATCATAAGATGATGCAACCAACAACAAACGTGATAATTTCTAAAATTATCTTTATCGAATAGTAATATAACATTATGTGTATACCTAATATTATTCTTGTTATTAAATACTACTCTTACTACTGAAATTGAAAATATATTAATGATTGTAAAAAAATATCATGAACTGAACCCAAGAGTCAATACAAATAATTAAAAATTATATATACTCATATTTTTGTATTAAATATTATTTTCTTATACAGCAGTAAAAAAAATGCATTTGATTTAATATGACGAGACTGATAATAAGTTAGTCGAAGACATAAACAAGTTAAGAAACATCACTTTTCGAGCGTCTTAAGTTCCCGGCTTTTAAGTGTATTTTAATATTATACAATGCAATAAACTACAATCCCCCACAAAATTTAACAACATTCATATATTTATACATCTAATTTTTAATATTCGCTATAGTATGAATCTATATCAAATACTCATAGTATGATATTTTAATGATGACTATAAAAAACAAATTTTATGAAATCACATTGAATTCTATTTCCGTTATTAAACTAGTTGTTTGTTCAACTGTAGTATTAAAATATTGTTTATATCAGTCAGATTTGAGTCGAGTGTATTTTTAGTTTATTGTTTTTGAATCATGAACACTAAAATTAAAACCAACAATCCCACTATTCACTAGTAATTAACAAACGGACACAACGGGGGTATAAGGTGTTGTCTACACGTACTATATTATGTTTAGGCACCCAAAACGTGATCAGGCTTCAGAACCATGTGCTGGTGTTGAAATAATTTGATTTTCGTAATATAATAGTGATAGTGACTTTATATTTAAATACAATGATATAGTAATAATATGTGCTTTAATGCATTAAAAAACCATAGCAAGCGTAATTCAATCAGAATAACGCTTAGTGAAATATCATAAAAATATTTGATGTTTTTCTATATTTTTTCGTTTATAAAAAAGTGTATTATGAAGATAAGATCTCTGATTTTCAAAGTAATTTGGTACATAAGAAATTTGTTTAATGTATTTCTATCTGAAGAAGTTTCACACAAAAATAATAATTCAGAGTATTGTCTCCTTGTTACATAAATTACATATAAAAAAAAAAAGGTGAATTAAAGTTTTTATTACACGATGTTTGATAATATGTATACTTCTTCAATTTCTTTTATTTCACAATCAGCACAAGATGATTGTGAATTATTCCTATTGACATCGATACTACTATAAATCTTTATTTTGGAAAAACTATTCTGACCACATTCAGTTAGGGAACTCGAAAAAGTAACTATTTCCTATCTACAAGGGTGTTACTTAAAAGTTCAACGATTTTATCAAATAGTGAAAAAATAATAAACCATAGGTACATAATTCATTGGCTAAAAGGTTTTTTTGTTTCAAAGACACTTTTGTATTAGGCGACACTATAGATATATTGTGTTGTAGACGACGCTCTACCGAATGGACACTTAGATTTCATTTAGTGATACCATTGTTCCATAACATGTTATCAATGATCAAACTTTGTGCTCAAACAAAGGGTCGGAAAAAAATTAAGTGTGTGTCACGAAATATTTTGATGTAGACTCCAATTGTATCAATCTAGTGAGTAGTAAGCGAGGCAATAATTGTTAGCTCCATAATATTTTTTATATTGTCGCTTACATACATTTATTTCGTCACCCATTGCATATTTATTAAGTACATATTTTTTTTTAATCAATACCTGAATAAACAATCTGTAAACTAATTTTACGATAAGAATATATGCTATAGTAAAATACTTGGCACGAGTTACTTGATAAAAGGAGTAACCCAGTGGCTACACTTAATATTGATTTAAATTTACTATACGTAATTAATTCGTTTTTTTATTTTATTTTAGAATTTAGGTCACGACACCATCTTAAGCCTCCTTCGAGGATTTCTAGGTATTGAGTCTGAGTCAAGTGCTGAAATTCGAGTAACATAATTGGTTCCCATTTGGCCGAATTGGTTCCCGTTAGAAAAAGGTATTTTCTCAAGTCGAGCCGAATGTTGGTCCTTGTTTTTGGTGAAGTCAAATAGTTACAATTTTCATTTATAAGTAGTATTTTTCAATAATAAATCATATTATGTATGTATAATTGGTATAAAATATAAATTAGATACTTTAAAATATAAATGTACTTACACTCTATTATATAGATACAATAAAATGATAATAAATTGTTATATTGACTTTATATTAAATTTAGAAGTAAAAATGTAAGGAAACATAACAGAAAACAGGTAAGAAATAACCAATAGTTGGAAAACTGTATGACTGAGTACGCTAATGAGAAACTTACGCGAACTAAATATTTGAAAAAAAAATGTTTTATTCAAATTTGCAAATCAACAATTAAAAATGTAACATGTTATATTTTATTATTTTTATTTTGTATACCTAAGTGATGACTGGTTGACTCCCAAATCAACGATTTTAAATTGTATATATTTTATTTTATTTATTTAACTCACATAACCACACATTTTTAACCAAGCCTACTTTAAATTTGACAGTCCTAAGACTCTATAATTGAAAAGTAAAATGCGCGTGATTAAAACAGGAGCCAATTCGGCCCAACTAGATAAAATACCATTTTTAAACGTGAACCAAATCCGGTAAATCACGATTTCGCAAGTTTTAAATTTTTGGGAACACGATTTCGTACGACTTTGAACAAAACAATGGTTTGTCAAAAGACCCCCAAAACAACACGATTAAATACGATTTTTTGTGTAATATTGCCGTTTATTATTTATTATTATAAATTCGTTTAATTATCTTAAATAATAACGTTATAAAAAAAAATTAAAAAGTTTAAAATGTGTCAATTTAATTGTATAAATTGCACAAAATAGTATGTACTTATACATTTGTTTAAAAATAATTATTATCATTTGATACCTTGGTACTTATTACAAAATATACTTGACAAATCTTTTATTATATTTTTATGAATTAAATATTCGTTATATTCGTCGATTGTGTGATCCAAATGTTTGTCGTTTAAGATCATTTGATGGAAACGTCCTTTAGGTGCTTCCCTTATTTTTGTGCATGTTTCTTATTTTGTTTTCTTCAGAACTGATATAACCAAATGAATAGAAGGGCGTGGACTATGAAATATTGCATTATTTGTTCTATGGAAAATCCTCGATGTACTAACACCTCTCTACATGCTTCATGAGTGCTTATCTCAAAGTCTTAAGTCATTTGCACTAAAATCTTGGCTATAAAACGCACGGAATCGTGTGAATCGAATTTTATTAAATTTGCTCTGATAAAGACCATACTGAATCGTGTTCTACCCATGGATTCAGCGTTTCTCAATAAAACATATCTTTCGGGACCAATTCGGTACCAGTCTCTACAATTAATGGATTGAGATGATTTCTAATTCTTGAACAATGACTTTTATGTATCTAATAAATAATTGATTACATTTCTGAGATAGACGTGTAAGTCAGCGCGAAGTGTGTGGTTCGATTCGTATAAAGCGGCCTTCGTTGTCATGCTCAAGGTGATCTATTATAATCTTTGAATTCTGTTTAAATTTGATAAGTAAGTCTACATTGAGATTGAGTTTGGAGTGGTAACCTAACAAATAATGCAGTGATTTTCTTCTGAGCTTTAGAGTGGTACGTTTAATTTTCATATGTTCCGTCCAGGTGAGACGTTTGTCTAGAGTTAGGCTTAAGTAACGGAAGTTGGAGACTTTTGGTGTTGTTTTGTCATTAAGGTTGACTGAAGGTATTTCACCTTGTCTTAAAGAAATAGAAATGTGTAATAATTTTTCATTGTTAACTTTAACTTTAAATTTAGTTTACCAGGAAGATAGATTGTTTAGGTGGTTTCGTAAGTGTAGTTTATCAGTGTATAGATAATTTTGCGAAGTACATATAATTTTGTCATCTTCAAATTCAGCTCCTAAAGTATACAAGGTTGTTTGTTGTTGAGCTGAGTATATACGTTATATAGGATGGAAGAAGAAACAGTACCTTGAGAGACACCAGCTAGAATAGAGGCAATTGATTATACAAATAAAAAAAACATAAACTGCTCTATGAAATTGTGTTTAACATAGACATTAATATAATCCATATATTTAAAAAATTGAAGAGCTATCTATAAAACTACAAAAGCCGTACAATTTTCAACATAAAAATTCATGCGAAAAACCTTTTTTTTTTCTCCAGAAAGGTATCAAAAATGTCGTTTACAGCAAATAGCCATTTAACCGACAAATTATTACTTGTTATAAATTCACTACCTATTTATAACGGATATACAATGAATAGTATTATTTATGTGTTTAATTGGATTGAATCATGAACTTAACTTTTTTAATAATTACACAAAACATAATGATAAATTAGTCTAAGAGTGATTATTATAAAACATAAAATTAATTATAAGTATACTTGTAAAATATAGTCTTAATCATAGCTATTTAGGAAACAATAAAATTGGTTATTGGTACAATGGTACAATAACAGTAATTGGGATCAATTTTTTTTTACTCTGGGTGAATATAATATAGGTAGTAGGTACTTAAATTGAATGACGTATTAAACTAACTAATAATTGTCACAATCTTGATTAAATTCAAAGTAAGTTAGACTAGTGGGAGGAATATTAATTGTGAGGTTAGTTGAAACCACATTAAATTAAAAATTGTTATTTAATTTTGAGACCTGGAGAAACAAACAGAAAAATACATTTTGTAAAAAAAAAATCAATATATACATAAGGTAACTTTTTAAAATTAAAATTAAAAAATGAAACGAACAAATAAGTACATAAGTTCAAATGTCGAGTTTGAAAATACTTTTTAAGGTGAACTATAAAATATTTTATCCAGTTCGAAATCAAAAAGTTAAATTGTACTTCAATATGTAAGCATAAAAATAAATTAAAAGTTGCTTAGATAATATGTCATATATTTATTTGTATATAATATTTGATACAACAAAAGTTTTAAAAGCATTGAATTAAATTTATGTTTCTCGTTTTAAAATAAAACAAATTTACGTCACCAATGTTTCTTTATTTAAATTTTAAAAGGTCATAACCCAATAAATTAATATTTTCAACGTTTAAAAATAATAGAATAATTAATACAATAATTTAATAATAGTTATATAACATAATGAACACATATGGCTATTATAGCTATGGTCTATAATAGGTTTTGAAGAAAGAACTAAACGGTTAATAGGAGTTTGGTGAGCTGACAAATCAATTCTGAATTTCTTTATAGTTTTGATAATTATTCTATTAAGAGAAGTGTAACTTGCATTGTCAGTTACTTAAAGGCATTATTATAATATGTAATATTAAATATGGATTACTTTACAAAGCACATTAGACGCAAGGGTATTGGCATATTATTTGTTCAGATTATAAAATATATTCTAAATTATTAGCTGTATGGACATAAAAAGCTAGTTTACTACATTATAAATTTAAATTTAAAAAAAAAAACTTAAATGTGAAATTCTTTATTTAGTTTTTTTAGTCCTCTCTAAATTATATTATTTTCTTAATAAAATAAACTTTATTCAATAATTATTAAATGTAGGTCATAGAATAATAATTATTAATGCTGAATACACAATATAAGTATCAAATTTTTAAAAAATAGGACAACCAGTCAAATTTTAGAAGTACATAATACATTTAACGCAGTAAGTTCTATATATTAGTCATTCCTACAGTTTAGGATAAGCTGATAAAGTTTTTTGTTTTACATACACATCGAACTTATAAAATACCAACTATAGAGACTTCTTGTTATGTAACATAAAATTCAAAGAAAATACTATTCACAAGTTATAGGTACGCATAATTATAATTATTTTACTTAGATAACGAAATAAAAATAAATACTTACTCACCTATAATTAAAATGGAGATCTATGGAAGGAATCGCAGTTGACCAGTAAGGCAGTAAACGGGAAATTAAATTAAAACAGATACTCATATTGTGTTTTACTACTTTATACTTATTTGTTATTGTTTCTTAAATCAAGGGTTCATATCAATCTGTACATTTACGTTAAATAATAAGTACATTTGAGGTAACTTTAATATAAAATGTATAGAACCATACTAATTAATTTAGAGATTAAAGTTCTCATAGTTCTCACGGGGGCGAATAATTTATTTCCAAGGTGAAAGTATAGTTCACTGAACCAGTTCAGTTTAAGTCATCTCGGTTGATCACATGGAATTTCTTAGAGGACAGAAACATTATTTGAGATTGTAGGTCAGTAATCTTTCAAGTAATTAACCCTATGGAGTTGAGTGCAACTATTATGATCACAAACGTAACTAGATGGTAACTAGGTGGGGCAGTAATTGTATAGTTCTGGTTTTGAACTAGTTAAGAGTGTTAAGACTTAAATATTCATTTTCATTGGAATACCAAGTGAAAATATCTGTTTTTAGAAATAAAGACTATTTGAATTCGACTGTGTTATTTTATGAGATTATGTGTAGGGGAAGTAATTATTTTAATAGCTGGTTTATTCTAACCTAACCCTTACATATAGATGCATTCCGATGCAACCTCTCAAATACAAGTGTACACTGCACAACCAATAACATAGTGGTTGTAAGTTAACTTTATTCGTAAAATAAGAAGAGTACGACAAAAAATGTGTCATTTTAATACATTTGACTTATTTATATAAATACGTTTTTAGATATGTATTCCGTTTCAGAATATGAAATTATAATTAAAAATGCAATTTTAAATTGAATAATTAATAGTGATTAGAGGTTTGACTAATAATTAATAGGTATACATCAATCTCTAGAAGTGGATAATATTTCAAAAACAATTGAACACAAGCATGTTTAATTAAATTAGTTTTTGAATTATTATAATAATGATTACATTCGAAAAGCTACGGTTTCAGAATACTCCATGTATATTTTCAATGTTCAAAAAAAGCAATCTAATTAACAATAGAAAAATTCTAGAAAATCTCTTCGCTCTAAAAAAATACGTTGCCTACATTAGAGTGTTTTATTAATTACATGAAATATTTCATAAAAAAAACTAAATCAAATGAGATATTAAACTAGTATTGCAATAATATAATATATTAACTTACGTAAGTAGTTTGTTTTTTACACTTGTCGGATGATGCAAATATGTTAAAATGATTACTTCCTGGTGGCAAAGGACACTGATCAATGTCAACCCTTCTCAAATCAATATCGATTCCACTGGTACCTCTAAAAAAAGTAAATATAGGAATGTATGAATACAAATAATATACCTATTTCTAATATTATTTAGAATATATGAGTCGGTTAAATATATTTATGAGAACATAATTGAGTTTATTTGAAGAGTATAATAAATGCCCTTAAATACCACACTATTCTGTAATAAATGTTTAATAATTTGAATTAAACCATTTTAAAAATAACACGTTTAAATTAAAAGTTAATACTATTATAGTGTACGAACAAAAAAAAATTATTATTTTGTTATTAAATAACCATTAGCCAATATCATATGCACTGATTTAAATTCATTCATTAAAATAATTACTAAAAAAAAAAGGAATTGAAGTTAAAAATCGTTAACTGTTGTGTAGAATAAAGCCAAAAAGTTAAACTTGTAAACAAAATAAAAAAAACCAAAAAAATTATTTTAATTATTATAATACTATTCTTACTATAATTTATAATCAATTGTGAATTCAATTTCCCGAAATATTTTAATCATTTTAATTCAAGATTGATTGAATTTTAAATGAAATATAAATTTATTATTTTTGTATAATTGCCTCTTGATTTTTAGCATATATTTTCATGGTTTCCACTTGGAACTACTGCATTTATATTTATATTTCAACCATCTAAATTAGTGTGCAAGTATTAAAATTGGCTGTTGAAACTTTTAAGAAAACTTTTTGGACAACTAAATGTTCTACTGACTTTTTTAGTATATGAGTTTTATAATATAATTGTAAAATTTATTCGTACTATTCGTCAACATCGCACAACAAATACAATTAATTTAATGAACCGAATGTTGTTATGAAAAAATTCTGGTTTATTGCTATGAAAATTCCTGTTTTTTATTTTTTGTTTATTTTATTTTTTTGTTTTTCTGGGTTTTATTTTAATATAACTGGGAATTTTCACTCTACATACCAACTAGTTAAAATTTAATTTTATCCTCAAAATTCATAATCAAAGCATTTTTACTGCACCAAAAGACGATAACAGACCGTTGAAAAAAACGCATATTATGTTACACTCTTTAATAATAAACTTTTGATAATATTCTTAAATTTGACATTTAATTTCTATTTCAATGAATTTAGAAATCCAGAGAAGGACTGAAAAGACAGTCATAAATGTCCAAGGATAAATTAATTTTTTTTTTTTTGACATTTTATTTTAATATCTTAATAAAACATTAACAGCACCAGCATTTAATATAAATTATTCATAAAACTAAATTAAATCAATCCCATTGAAAATTACACATTTATTATATAGTTGACATCAACTTATTATTATTATTTCTTTAAAAATTACGTTCACTTAATATATTATTATTTTACATGTAGTCTATGCCTCAATATTCCACACTTTTTCAATACAAATATATTTGATATTTAAAAAAAAATTGTTTTGAAGCACAATTATCTTATTCGAATGTTAAAATTATGTTACATAGAGAAATATAAGCGATGAACATATTATTTTTATTCATATACGTTGAAATACAATGTCAAATACTCGGACGTCTGTTATTAAGGTACGTACATTTGCTTTAACCTGATAAGTTTCCAGTGTCTTGGAGTTTAAAGATCTTACGTATAAATTAATAACCGTTTCAGCGAAATGGGACTTCATACGACCAGAAATTATCTTGCACTTCGTGGGTCCGTATGTAATTGTAATATATTCACCCTAATATTCCAACATCATAATTCAATAATTTTCTAGGCTACTTAAGGTGGAAACGTAACTTTGATCTCGTAATTTCAGCAAAATGAAACAGTCAATACGGGAGTGAAACATAATTGATTTGATTACGGGGTACAAATACATGTAATTAGCGTGGCGGAGAGGGGGGGAGGGGGTGGAGAACAGATTTAATATAAGTTAAGTCGCGTGCATGTGTGTCGATGCTTTGTTGTTGTTATAATTTAAACTACATCTAAATGTGATATTTTTATCATTTAATTTACATACACGTGAAGAACGTTAGTGCGCTCGAGTCCTACTCCTATCTCATCCGTCCTCCCCTTGCTCATGCCGGATCCAAGTTAACTATTTTCGGGTATTAACAGTAAGCAGCTGTTGTATAATCCATATTGTATCTATAAAATTATATGTTTTTTGTGTGCAAGCGTGGCAACCACCCCTGCGTAAGCCTTATGACATTGCTGCTAGTTGTAAACGTCTCGCACTTGAAGCAGGCACCCTTTGTGCCAATTATAGTAGTATGTACACATAGTGATAAACGTGGGATGGTTAACGATTCATTAGTCTGTCCGATTTTAAGAGGATAGAGATCTTCAGATTGAGCAGTCTCACGGTGAAACTGTGAAAGGGTGACAGGAAGAAAATTATGATTTACGTTGAAGTATATGTACTACTGCAGCGTAAGCTTCAATGGACAATGAAGGCAGAGTTGGAAAATCCCAAAAGTTCTACGTTATCAGTTGGTTTGATGGCAATACGTCTACGAGTCTTGCTATTTGACAACAAGGGAAACTCGAGCGCAATTGACTTCCGAAGTTTTAACAACTGTTGTTTAATCGGGTTATCCTAATCACTGCCAACTTTCCATAATTATTTCGGCATAATCATTTTGCATTGCCAAGACCTTTACAAAGAAATAGTATTGACAGAAAAACGATTCTACATAAACCTTATCGCTATGAAAATCAGGCCGTATCAATAATAGTTAAAACTAATTGAGCTCAAAGAAAAACGTTCCATGAATATTATAATATCCGAAAATATAGTGTTAAAAGTTATATCTCATTTTTTCTTTTACTTAAATTACTATTTATTGATTTATTATGACATAAACTAATTTAAAACAATATAAATTAGTTATTAGATCAGTTATATTTATTTTGATCGTTTAATATTCAAAATTGTTCTTTCTAAATAATATATTTATGTACCTCCCGTATTTTGTACCATGATAAAAAAAAAAAATTATATACATGGCTTTTTAATGTTTTTAAAATTTCAAGTATTTAGTAGATATTGTTATTGAGACTAGTCAACTTTTACAATATATGTTTTAATATGATAGTAATTGGTTTTATTTGAAAACAAAGATCGGAAATTTAAGCGTAATTAATGGGAGTTGAAAGTTAATTTTATGATTATTACCGTCATTGTTTTCATTAGCATTTGCACAATGAAGGATATTGTTTTAAAGTTTTTTGATTATTGATTGAAATTGAGAGCTAAACATTTTTTTAAAAAACCAGGGAAGTTTCTCCGTTGTATAGTATAGTAAGTTTTGAGTGTACTTCTTCCCTGAGTAGGTCACTTTAATGACTTATTGATGTGCTTAATTTGAATACAATGATAAATCATTGCACATAAAAAACGATTCTGAATGAAAACGGAATGTAAGTCGCTATTCTTAAGGATATTTAATACATAATTTATATAACTCTAAGTAAGGCGTTACGTTTAACTTACAAACATAATTTTAAATAATAATTATTGTTATATTATAATAAATATATTATTATTGTTAAAAAATTATGAGTCAAACCCGATGTATCATAAAATGGTGTATATATATCTGTAGTACAAGTTAATACTAAATATTTTTAAAATTGAATTGTGCATAGAAATTAATGATATGTAAAATTTTTAATATTTTGTGGAAAAGTTTGAAGTCCTCACAATTAGAATATTTTATGTTACAACAAAATAACTAAAATCAATAGAGAAATTATGTGTTCATCTTTTAAATCCGATCTCATAAGATCTTTATATTTATAAACATACAAAATATATATTTTTATTGCTAAATAAGCCAACCGGCCAATGTAATAAATGCCCGATGCAAAGTGCACGGTCCTTTACAATTGGTTAAAATCAAAATTGCCTTAAATTATCCGGACATAGTGTATAATGCAAGGGTAATGTAAACATTGTCAGCTTATCTCTATACTCTGTTCAAAATAAGGACCACAGTCGGCGGTTACAAGTTTTGGTCGGCTGCAGTCAGGTAACACCCGTTTGTCATCCTTATTCAGTCACCCATCTGTATACCTGCCGTGTAGTATTGTCACTCCCATGTTAGCCATCGACTGTGTTTCTTATTTCTCTATAAGCTGAGTAGACAAATAAAATAGCTACAAGTTGATAAACAATATTGCTTATGCGATCTAGGTAGTATATTGTAAAATTCACTGTGCACTAGTTGTATTGCGTTGTATCAACCTGATATATCTAATCCTATCAATCAAAAAATGTTTTCCATGGTCACATGGTACCAGCTGGTACATCATTGGTATTATAGTATGTTATTATGAGTACTTAATGTGTAAAATTCGAAAAACAGGATATTAAAAGAGTGGATTGAAGAAGTCTTGGTTTGATATAGATAAACAACACGGGGTATCAGGAATTAACTGGAAAAGTCGGGAAAACACATTATTTGACATTCTTCCTCGTATAAATCGATTACAAGCCCGCCGAGCACTGAGTGTCCTGAAAGCGACCAACTGGGGTTATGTAAATCATAGTGTTATGTCGGGGTAATTCAGGGAGAGGCAATATTATACTCTTCTAGCAACGTCACATGGCCGACCGTGTAAGGCATACCAGAAGATAGGTTAACTCTGTTTTCAAAAACTTGACCACTAGCACTCCTCAAATAACTCCTCGTTTACGTCTAAAAACTATTAGAAAAAAAGTCAAAAAAATTTTCGAAGAATATACATTTCAGGCCCATACAGGGTGAATAGATCATACATGGTGGTTAACAGTCTGTAAATTCTATCAATTGGACAAAGTTTGAATATTATTTAATTAAATTGAAAATAGTAACAGCGCTTACGAAAACCAATACAACATGATCTGGTTGTATCAAATGGTGTACTTCAGATAATAAAATAATATTTAGTACAAGTTACAAGTTACAACTAATAGTTAATTAAGATAACAAAGTATAATAAAATATAATGTGCACGTACAATCGCCAAAACATAATAAACATAAACAATTTGAAAACAATAGAATATAAGTTATTGTACATTGCTCAACATAGTACTTATTAGTGAACCTACCCCCCCCCCTCCCTACCGAACAAATCAAGTTCACTGCCTCACAGTTCTAATCTACCGTTCCCCCTTTATAAGCCACTGATCTAACACGACCGAATGGGCCGCTCACAATAGTGAATAGAGAAAAAAAACCTTCAAAGACAACTGGCCCTAAGCTATATGGCCGAACACAAGTAAATAAGTTCTTTAACAGTATGAACATGCACCAGTGGGGCAGTTTGACGGGGTCTTTTTTGTGCCATGACTTTTTTTCTAGTTCACAAAATGCCAAACTCCACAGATTCCCAAGTGTGTACTTTTTAAATATCCAATGAACTGCGGAGTGTAATTTCACATGCTGTGTGATTGTGTAAGTGTCACCTTCTCTCTGCTAACAACGCTTAAACTTTGTTATGTACATAGCAAATAGGAGCTTATAAAAGTTAGTTATCATCCGAATAATGTAACGCTCAGCTTGTTTCTACATATAAAAATAAATTCCAAACAATTTTTAAAGCTTCTAAAACAAATAATTATTTTTTAAATGATATTAAAAATATGAACATAAATGATAAACATATAAATATCTGCGACGATCGACAATGGCTTTCAAATACGTTCAATATTTTTTTTATTAGTTCAGGTAAAAATCTATCAAATGATATCGAAAAATGAACTTTGGCGTAGGTAGATATAAAGGATTATACAACTTGAATTTCAAACTTTTAAAATACTTATTTTGACTCCTTTTGTGCTATATTTTATAACCATGAGATATTTTTCTAATTTTGTAAATTATTTTTCAGTTAGAAATGTATAAAAGTTTTTATTTTCTTTGCTAACATTATAAATTTGAATAGAAGATTCTCAACAAATTATTCTACCTTAAACAACAAAAAAAGTTTACCAAAAAGTTACGCTATTTATATCCATGAGACTTTTTCAATTTTTATTATTTTTGTTTTTAATTATTAAATGTGATTATTTATAAGTGTATGCTGGGACGCTGGGATAACACGGCGTCTCCACTCAGAATTCTTTTCAACCATTTATCATTGAATCAAAATATACCACATACATTACAATGACATGCTAGACAACTATTGTACAGCAGAGTGGTGCCCGTTTGTCCACTTTTTTTACTTTTATATAATATTATATGTTTTTAGTTTATCAATCAAACCAATTTACATAATTACTTTTCGATAAGCACTCTGAATAGATATTTTCAAAGTGGTCAAGATTTTGCCATTTCGGCCACCAGCTAATCAATAAATCAAGAAAAACAATTTGCTGGGCTAAATTAAATATATTTTTTCACAGCAATTGTGGATTTTATACATAATCTTAATTATTTATCTTAGTACACACCAACACAATCAAAGTGCTTAAGGTAATAGAAAACAAATAAAATGTTATAATTGATCATATGGTATGGACACTGCTTTCGAATCATTTAGAAGTAAGAAAAAGAGTAAATAATATGACATTTGTATTACATTTATTGACCAATTAAGCTAATTCATGAAAATGTCAAAAAAATATGACTTATAACTAATAATACATTTGAAATGTACAACGATACTAAGTTCTTATATTTTAAAATTTCTTTAAAAAACCAACATTGAAAAAATATTACTTTAAATGCCTATCAATATAATAGATATTCAATTAGAAAGAAAATACAGAATTAAGGACGTAAATGTGATATATATTTTATTAGATGTAACGAAAAAAATGACTCACTATAATAATAGTACCTATACCTATATCATATAATTATAGCACATACAAATAATTTTAGATAGAAAATAATAAAACTTACATTGCATTATTAGATTTGACCATCGTGTTCATAACGAATTAATTGTTATAAAAATGCAATTTAAGTATAACAGGTTAGGGTAGAGCCTATCCCAGGGTGTCCATCAACTACAGATCTGTCAACAGTTAATAAACACACATATCAGGGTCGCAATTAAAAAATACCTACCTTAGATATTTAACAGAAAAACTGTTTAAAGAGTTTAATCTTTTTAATATAAAAATTTTATATTTTAAAACAAATATTATAAGCATAAAAAAATATAACGTATAGTCTCCTTTGACGGCTGTCGAAAGGTTTTCAATTTTGTGGGACTAGGACTCACAACTCGACGCCCAATTATTTAACTAACATGCAATTTCCGTTATTTGAAAAGAACACCTCAAGCTAACTAATGTGTGAATCTAACGCTGTTAATACTTGATCAAAATTATACTTTTTTAACATAACGCAGGGAGTCAGGTTGGGTTAGGTTAGGTAAGATTAGGTTAACACTACCTAGTTGTCTTAGTGAGGACTAGTAATCTTTAAAAAGATAAGAATTGTATGACAATGTCATAGAAGATGGATATAATTTCTGTTTTAATAAAATGATTATGTCATTATCGCAAAATGGAACAATATTATTTATGATTCAAATATTCAAAATAATTATCGTTCCACGGTATAATCCGGAAATTCTATAGTATTAAAAAATGTATACATTTTCCCTTTAATTTAAAAAATAATAATTTAAGATTATCACCAGTTTTTTTAAAATTCGTATCAAAATAATTGTAATTGTATTATATACCTCTATAATATACTTTGTTACATTATTTTTTATCTCAACTGAAATAGAGTCATGGTAAAGTAGATAGGTACTTAAAAAAAAATCAAATGTTTTTTTTTGTAAATTACACCCGTAAGCATTATGTTTTGACTATCAAATCAATCTATAAAATTCAGTGCTGGAAACTTTATACATTAAATTGTCTTGATATTAAATCAACATTGCAGTTAACAATTATGTCCCAAGCTATAGTATTGTACATTTGTTACCCATAATTAATATTGTATTTAGGATTTCGCAATAGGTTATGGCATTATTGCTGTTTTATAATAATTGTACTCATTTTATAGAAGTTAAATTACCTTAAAACTAATCATCAGTCTATTACTTTAAACATAAAGATTGACTTTTTGATATACTGTTCTGGGCTACTAATTCTACGAACTGCACTACTTTAAATCACTGGTAGTGCAGAGTTATTGCTAAGAATGCAATATAATTTTATTGTAAAAGATAATCGATCGTACTTATGATCATATTAATTACTAAAAAAGTTGTTTGAAATAATATTACTTTTGCGATTCCTTTAACTGTACCGAAGACACGGCTTCTTATATTATTATGGTGACATTTGACAAATCTATTTCTCGAAATTTATATTTATATTTTTCATATTGTTTGAAACCAATGGTTCCCAAAATCTTTTTCCATCACAGCACTTTATTATTATTATTACTTCTTATTACTTATTATTTATTAGTTATCATAGGACATGGCCCAGGACACACTTTAGAATATTGTTTATTTTCCAAAAATAAATATTTTGGTACTCAAATATGGCAAACATCTAAAATTTAATGGCACCCATTTTGGGAATTATTGCTTTACATACTTATATAGTAATGATAATTGTATTGCAGCTGTATGAAAAATGCTTAACTGGATATTATTGTTAACGTTATCTTAATTGAAGATATATTTTAATGCTCTTGATTTCAAAATCAAAAATACTAAAGTTTCTATATCATAAAAACTGAAATAAAATAAAATAACTTTAATGAGTCAATTATATTTTTTTATCACTTTTTTCTACTGAGATTTACAATCGATGATAACGTAATTATTATGCCTACTATGACCAACCACATACTACCACCAAAACAGTTCTATATAGCTTTATAATGGTTTAAGAATAATGCCAAGAAAACGTTTTTGATCATTAAACACGATTTCCTTGTTCTTTCAAATATTATTATCTGACATATAAATAATATAATACGAGTATCATAATAATGACCAAAATAATGGTACGAAAAAAATTCCAAAATTATATTTATTGCTCTATTGCTTAAATCTCGGCACTGTTCCCTAAATACTTATTTTTCGTTCATTATTTACTATCAATCAATTTCAAATTTAAATTATGTTTTATATATCAGGTATTAATGAAAGAATACTTTGAAATCGTAATAACATCAGAAGAAAATATTTTTCGTAATTTGTTCCCTAACACTTATAACAGATATATCAGATATGCATAATTAAAATAGCAATTAAATAGTTCATACAAAATAAAGTAGTAAACGAATATAAAATTAACATATTATCAACAAAAACATTTATTTTATTTTAGGAAAATAGTAATTTGTAAATCCAATGAATAAAAATGATTTTTCGTGTAATAAAAGTGTAATAGTTTACTTAGCCTTTATGACTCTTAAATTCTAGACTTTAGGATGTATAGAGTATAGAATTAAAAAGTTTGATCTGTTATCTCACATGAATAATACGAAGAACTTAACAGACAAAACCAATTTCAAATTATAGGTTGAATGATTGGTTTTTTTTTTTTTTTT